>NC_092338.1:218555000-218695000 GCF_046630445.1 Rutidosis leptorrhynchoides | reverse complement strand
TTTTAAGATATTATTAGTATACATAAAATATTACGACGGAGTGCTGTCCGAGTGATTTCAAAATAGTTTTTTGAATGAGTCGAAGATAAGGAAATTATGGGTTATAGCTATGGAGGTGATGGGTATGGTTCATGGGTATGCTCGTGAGGTCAATCTAGTGTTTATCATCTCTGTTGCGTCTACGTACTTTCCTGCAATATTGAATCTCAATATTGATACGTTCGTGAATCCGAGGCCAACCTTGCACTTGTTAAATGACGTTATATGTATTTTTTACTACAAAATACAGTATTGTGAGTTTCATTATTCCCTTTTATATATATTTTTGGGCTGAGAATACATGCGCTGTTTTATAAATGTTTTACGAAATAGGCACCAGTACTAAAACTAATTCTATGTGGGTTTAAACCAGAAATATACCCTTAGCTTGGTAACATTAAACTAGTTGTCTATGTACGGTAGGCGCGAATCCTAAAGATAGATCTATTGGGCCTGACAACCCCATCCTGACTATGGGATGCTTTAGTACTTCGAGGTTATTTTAAACACACCTGATCTAGTGTACTTCAGACGGTAAAACTTGAATGTTAAGGCTTGTTACCGGGTGCCTACATCTTATAGAATACTTTATACACTTGCGAGTGTACATATATTTATAAACGGAAATCTTGTGGTCTATTAATATATTGAAATGATTGTTATGATAAACCTATGAACTCACCAACCTTTTGGTTGACACTTTTAAGTATGTTTATTCTCAGGTATTAAAGAAATCTTCCGCTGTGCATTAGCTCATTTTAAGGATATTACTTGGAGTCATTCATGGCATATTTTGAAAGACGTTGCATTCTAGTCATTGAGTTCATCAAGATTATTATTAAGCCAATTATAGTTGGATGTATTATGAAATGGTGTGCATGCCATCAACTTTCGTTGTAAAGAAAGTTTGTCTTTTAAAAACGAATGTAATGTTTGTAAAATGTATCATATAGAGGTCAAATACCTCGGATGTAATCAACTATTGTGAATCGTTTATAATGTATATGAACGGGTCCTTTCAGTTGGTATCAGAGCGGTGGTCTTAGCGAACCAGGTCTGCATTAGTGTGACTAACTGATAGTCGTTAGGATGCATTAGTGAGTCTGGACTTCGACCGTGTCTGCATGTCAAAAGTTTTGCTCATCATTTTTGTCGGAAATTACCTGCTTATCATTCTTAGTCTAGACACATCTTATTGCATTGATTGCATGAATAGTGTATAGAAAAATATTCATATCTTACCGTATCTGCTAATTAATATCTTAGCGTATCTGTTACTGTAAACTTTGTCTGACATATTCCGTAAATTCCTCCGTAATCTACGAAACCTTTTGCTCTATATAATTAGAATACCACCCGATAGCCGAAAAATCATTTCATATCGAAAAATTCTTTATTCAATCGTACAAAATAGAATTCGTCATTAGTTCAAGTCCCTCGGATTCCGAAATGGAATCCCACTCAAGTTCCGAAAGCAGTGTGACCAGAATGGTCAACCAATTAGTCATAATCTATTCTGGATGAATTAGGGATGGGTTCGTAGCCTCCTTAATCATTGGAGATAAGAAGAAGGTAATCCCTTCCATCCACCACATTGCCCTATTGGCGAAGAACCTGAAGCACTTACCGACGAACCTATCCGAAACACCATTTTCTCTCTTATTTCTAGAGTATCTCGTCACGATTACATACTACACCAAATTCTAGATTTTATTTATCCGCTCGTCCGAACCGACAATCACCCCGGTGTAATAGAAGAAGTCAACGAGCTTCGCGCTCGGGTAGTGGCTTTGGAGAATATGGTACAAAGATTATAAACACCAGCAGCAGCACCAGCAGCATAAACAGTACCACCATCAGTAACACCAACAGTACCATCACCGCCACCAACAACAACATCCACATCCCACACCGCAACAACACAATATGTATCTCAAACATCAACGTCATACGCCCTGTAAATATCCAGGAATATCAACAACAACAAATGATGAAGTATTAATTCATAAACTTCATTGAAGAGATATCTCTACGGCAGTTATGTAATCTCCAAAATCTTAGAGATTATTTAATTCTGACCGTAAATCGGATGAGTGAACGGAGATGGTAGAGTAGAAACTTTGATCGAAAATGGTGTACGATTTACAAGCTAGAATTGTTTTACCAACAGCATCAACAGGACCGTAGCATCATCAACACAGTCAGTGTCGTCAGTATCGTCAGAATCAACAGCACCTGTAACATCACAAACTCTGTCAGTTCAAGAATCATTGTGGACATCATTAAGAATCAACAACAAATATATTGTATCAACGAGTTATGAAGTATTAACTCATTTCCAATCAAAAGATTTATATGTATATTTTATATGTATAAATTTTTAAACCATAATAAATCTTCCCGTACTAAGCTATTATATGTGAATCTTAACTACTCAGTTAATTTATATTACAAATATGGAATGATGTACGTCCTTCGTCCGCAACTTAACCATCGTTAATTACAATCTCTGTCTCAATTCAATAAAAATCCAATTCATAATAAATCAAGTGTATTATTCGAATATATGTTTGATTTTACACTTTCATCATTGATGTACTTGAAACTTTTCAAATAACATCATTCGTACCTTGCGAAGCTCACAAGAATTTCACGAAAATCAACAAATAACAAAGTAATGATTCATAATTTCAATATTATTGAAGAAATACTTATGCAATTTATAAAGTTTTAGGGATTACTCAATTCTAGTTCCAACCATAAAAAAAATGAGTTTAATTTAATATTAACTCATTAAATCTATATTACATCTAAAGAAAATATACACATATATTTTCATAAAGACTGTAATAAACTTCTTTTGTACAAAATATTAATTGTGAAAATGTTTTTAACGGGTAGGTAATACCCGAGAGATATATAAATTCACAATTAATATATTACATTTTTTGAAACTAATTCAGCAATCATCAACTATACTCCCTACTTTCACAACAATATCCATTCTTTCATATAAATCAAAACAATCATACTCATTCAAATTCAATTACATATTTTGATTTTGAAATCGCGTAATTCAATTCAAAATATAACCAGTATCATCACTCTTAGATTCCTATATCTTTCAAAGCTATACTTTGACTTCAAAACTGTGTTAGAACATCATATGTATTAACGATTACAATATGTGCTCAAACCCTTCGAAATTCCTGAAGACACTTCAACTAAGGAACAATCGAGATGATGATCCAACCACATGTTACCCACAGTTATACACCTGAAAAACTCTCAAAACCCTAGTCATAGTTCGACACGTATCCGTATTAGACCCTTTGGCATTTACTAGCTAAAATAACTTTTTAATTCCGTTTCAAAATAGACAGTTTTGTCACAGCTTCAGCAAGTCAAATTCGACTTCTCAATCAAAACAGTCTTATTATAACCTCGATAGATACATTTCCCTTTCGCCAACGTTACTGGAGAATCGTTTATATTCACCACATTAGCAATAAACTTACCAACAACTTCACTGATCTTTGACTTTCCAAAAAAAATCATTATAATTATCGAAACCCTATCATATACTCATTCGTACCTTATAACAAGAATTGCCATACCAATTATTGAGAATCAGCAATCATTTTGATACCTCGCAGCATGTCTACATCAACAATTACATATACACACAACGTCTACCTCCAAGACTTACATTCTTTGAATGAGAAATTTCTGAAAAACACCCTAAACTGCGAACCAGTTCTCGAAATTTTGAAAAATGCTGATGAAGCAGCAAAAACTGTAAACGACCTTAACAGTAAAAAGTTGGATGATAAAGGATAGTATATTGGCAAAGCTCAGAAAAAGAGAAGCTTTGGAACTTGAAAACGGATTGAGCAAAGTATGAAGAAGGCTGTGGACAAATCACAAAGGCTGAACCTGCCTTCAAAGAATCCAAATGATTCAGTACTTGCTAAAGTCATTAACGAATACCTTGCTCCTGACTCTAAACCCCTGCGGACAATATCCTTCATCATCCTCTGATATTAGACATTCTAAGATATCATCGTATCTTTCATTATAAATATCATCCATACTTCTGAAGATATTTTTATAATTATTCTTATCTGAAATCATTTACCACTTCGCGCTATCTGTATTATATCATAAAAGAAACTATTTTAGTTTCTAAATTCTGAAACATTCGAATTTAAAATAGGAATATTCTTGAAGAAGTGTTGGGAGCTGAAGCATGAGTTAGTATAATATAATTACACTTGATCAACATGATTATATTACAGTAATTCATGCTGAGTTTCTAAATGGAACATGATGATTCACAGATCATAACGTCGTCATGTGCTATGTTACACGACTCTTGTATTCTCTTTGATCTCTAAATATCAAGAAAATATTTCTTGATGATTCGGCCTTTTCCGAGGTATTCTGGTAATTTGACAAGTCAAGATCGTGCCATTACAATTTCCTTCCTAGAACATTAACAATGTTCATTCCGAAATTTATATCTGTGAATTATGGACCATTACAAGCGGTGCTTAATCGCAAGAAGAAGAAACGAAAGGACAAAGCTCCGAACTAGAAATGGGAGTATAAATCATAGCAAATAGAAGAGAGCATTAACTGTGGATGACATTGATTATAGAAGAAGCAAGGACTTTGAAATATAAGGGAAGATATAAAACCCAACAACAACCCAGAAATCACAAACCGTATATATCAATGCATATAGCAGTATAAAGACACATGAGAACTAAAAACACTATAAAACCAAGAGTATAGTAGAAGTAAATAGATTCTTCCGGAGGCAGATGAAAAAGAAGAGCGACAGATATGAAAGTGAGGAGTATATCAAGAATCAGCACTGGATGAAGCATATTGACAAATACTTTAAAATATGAGTTGAGAAGGTGTGAGTTGTAAGAAAACAAATGAGGTGGATTTATAGTGAAATATCCGACAGAGAAATCAAAATGGATTATCACATTAATTCGAAGAGGATCATAATTTCCTTAATCACCGAATAATCAAATCCAATATAGATTACAAAGATTTTCTTTTCGGAGATCAATCGTGATGACGTCAAAAGATATGACGAATCACTATTATCTTATTTCATTCATTTACGATAACTTCACTTACACGCTTCGAGTAATCCAATTATTTTATCCATTCTTCTTGAACATGATAAAACTCTATAATTGTTATAATAACATTCTCATTGTTAGTCATGATGACCTCTATCAAATTTCGGGGACGAAATTTCTTTAACGGGTAGGTACTCTGACAACCCGAAATTTCCGACCAAATTTAAACTTTAATCTTTATATTATTCCGACACGATAAGCAAAGTTTGTTAAGTTAAATCTCAAGAATTTTAAACTGTGTTCATACATTCATTATAACCTCGACCAAATTCCGACGATTCACGAACCGTTATATATAAATAGATATGTATATGTATATATATATTATAACTTGAGAATATTAATAAAGTATTAAACGTATAATACTTTACACGAACGTATTTGTTTCAATATGATTTTTAACGAAATTAAAAATATATATATTAAATGATTGAATTATCAGAAACATTGAATTATGATTACAAGTCTCTGTTGAGAGGTCTACTATGATTTGAGAAAATCTATTCCTCTTAACGATATTCAGAATAATTTGTAAAGCTATTTATAAATAAAAACAAAAAGTGTCATTTACGAAAGTTAGACAAAAGTTAGTGGAGAATTGGTTTCCATAATATTCTATTAATCTATTTTCAAACGTACAAAGACGTTTTCAGTTTAAAAAGAACTTTATTATTAAAATGTATATAACTTTTATAAATATCTAGAATCACTTTTGACAACTCATTACTTAACCAGTATAATAAATATAATGATATTTACATTTTATTTCATTAAATATATATAACGATTTAAATTAATATTATATATTATATATATTTGTACGCGTATTATACAAGCATAGTTTTTATACTTTTACTATACTTTAACTTTACCTTTACTTTACTTTTACTTTACTTTAACTTTAATAATTCACTTTAATAATTCATACTTTAATAATTCAAAAATCTATTATAAATAGAATTCAATAGGTTTCATTATTTCATAGAAACTTGAAAATATATTTCTCTAAACTCTCTCAATCGATATATATATATATATATATATATATATATATATATATATATATATACATACTCTGTATTATTACAAGATATTATTAGTATACATAAAATATTACGACGGAGTGCTGTCCGAGTGATTTCAAAATAGTTTTTTGAATGAGTCGAAGCTAAGGAAATTATGGGTTATAGCTATGGAGGTGATGGGTATGGTTCATGGGTATGCTCGTGAGGTCAATCTAGTGTTTATCATCTCCGTTGCGTCTACGTACTTTCCTGCAATATTGAATCTCAATATTGATACGTTCTTGAATTCGAGGCCAACCTTGCACTTGTTAAATGATGTTATATGTATTTTTACTACAAAATACAGTATTGTGAGTTTCATTACTCCCTTTATATATATATTTTTGGGCTGAGAATACATGCGCTGTTTTATAAATGTTTTACGAAATAGGCACAAGTACTAAAACTAGTTCTATGTGGGTTTAAACCAGAAATACACCCTTAGCTTGGTAACATTAAACTACTTGTCTATGTACGGTAGGCGCGAATCCTAAAGATAGATCTATTGGGCCTGACAACCCCATCCTGACTATGGGATGCTTTAGTACTTCGAGGTTATTTTAAACACACCTGATCTGGTGTACTTCAGAGGGTAAAACATGAATGTTAAGGCTTGTTACCGGGTGCCTACAACTTATAGAATACTTTATACACTTGCGAGTGTACATATATTTATAAACGAAAATCTTGTGGTCTATTAATATATTGAAATGATTGTTATGATAAACCTATGAACTCACCAACCTTTTGGTTGACACTTTTAAGCATGTTTATTCTCAGGTATTAAAGAAATCTTCCGCTGTGCATTAGCTCATTTTAAGGATATTACTTGGAGTCATTCATGGCATATTTTGAAAGACGTTGCATTCGAGTCATTGAGTTCATCAAGATTATTATTAAGCCAATTATAGTTGGATGTATTATGAAATGGTGTGCATACCGTCAACTTTCGTTGTAAAGAAAGTTTGTCTTTTAAAAACGAATGCAATGTTTGTAAAATGTATCATATAGAGGTCAAATACCTCGCGATGTAATCAACTATTGTGAATTATTTATAATGTATATGAACGGGTTCTTTCAATCCTGAATGCGATTGTCCTGTTAGTCCAGATTTAGTTTATGCTACTATGCAAGATGTGACAACCCGGAAATTTCCAACCAAATTTAAACTTTATCTTTATATGATTTAGTATTTCCTACACGATAAGCAAAGTCTGTAATGTGGAAATCTCAAAAACTTTGAACTATGTTCATGTAATCAATTGCCCTTCGACTGCTCTTGATGATTCACGAACAATTATGTGTAAATAGATATGTATGAATATATACATATGTGTGATTATTAAATTGAGAAATATTAACAAAATATTAAACGATTTGATTGACATGTAAATATATTAGGAAATCTATTTTATGACTTGTAAACGTTAGCAAAATATTAAACGTATAACGTTATACTTATTCGTTATAGATAAACGTCTACGTAATAAAAAGTGTTATGTGAAACGTGTATATATATATATATATATATATATATATATATATATATATATATATATATATATATATATATATATATAGACAAGTATATTGAGCTGATATATAGGTGGTTTTGAATACAATTAATAGATATGAAACGTACTATGATATGTTTCGAAAGATTTGTACATTTTACAATATGTCAAGAAGTAAATTATTAAAGTTATTATCATTATATTTTAATGTTATAAATTTTAGAAATTATATACAATGATTTGAGTGTCACGTTTTCTTTAAAAAGGAATATAACTTTATAAATGTCTGGAGTCACTTTTGAAAAATTATTACTGAGTCATTTTAATAAGGATAAATGTTTTAACGTTATCTTAAAAATTAGAATTTTTCCAGAAATCTTTTGACAAGTTATAAATGATAACGGTCCGTGATTTAATTGAATATATATATATATATATATATATATATATATATATATATATATACCAACGTGTAATTAAAAACATGTTTATATATATTTTTTGAATTATTTAATAAACGATATTAGTATTCAATTATTGAATCAATTGTTATTTAGATAAGTTAACTTATGAGAATTGGATGCATGAATAAATTATATGATTTAAAATATAAATGTTATATGATATAATAATTTCTATTATTTAACCGATTCTAAAATGAACTTTGAACTATAAATAGTTTTGAAAAACCAAATATTATATTATTAAATAGATATTTCAATTACATACGATATGTACGAATTTATATATATTTAATATAAGTATAAATATATATATACTTTACAAAGTGATTTATTATAATATTAATTAGATACAAAACGTTTTGATTTAAAATTATATTATCATATGTATATATAAAGAGACGTCGATTTATAGAAGCAAATGACCAAAACACTCACATGTATAAGTTACACTTCGTGTAATATGAGTTATCAATAATTTTAGTCTATATTTTGACAAGGGTACGAGTCACGAAATGTAAAGTACCAGTTTTCTAAACGTATGAAACGTTATTCGAAAAACCAAAAATGGAACATGAGTCGAGCGACTCTACGAGTCATCAGAGTTAATGTTACAAGTCAACGTTTCACATAAATATAATATAATATATATAATTATTAAGATTTAATATATAAATTAAATAAATAAATAAATAAATATATATATATATATATATATATATATATATATATATATATATATATATATATATATATATATATATATATATATATATATATATATATTAAAATGACTGTCGGCAACCCTTGTTGGTGGATTGTGAGCTAGAGGATACTGCCATGCGATAGCATGGCCATGAGGAAGAAACCCCATGCGATCGTATGGGGTACAGGTGGGAGAAACGTCCTATAAAACATTCGATTTCTAGATTCAGTTTCACTCACAATTCATTCTCTCTCGTATCCTCTCTTTATATATATATATATATATATATATATATATATATATATATATATATATATATATATATATATATATATATATATATATATATATATATATATATATATATATATATAATTATTATCATTATTAAGATTAATATTATTGTTAACCTTATATTATTATTAGTAGTATTAGTGTTATTATTAGTATTATACATAAAATACTACGACGAGGTCATGAACGAGTTATTTCAAGATGAGTTTTTCGAGTGGGATAAAGCTAAGGAAATTATGGGTTATAGCTATGGAGGTTATGGGTAATATCCGGGGGTATGCTCGTGAGGTCAATCTAGTGTTTATCATCTCCGTTGCGTCTACGTACTTTCCTGCAATATTGAATCACAATATTGATACGTGAGCATTCATATCTTATCTTTTATATATTAATAGTGTATCCCTGACTAGTGCTCGAGTATATAGGATTATGCGTACTTGTATGTTTAATTTCGTCGTTAAATAGTTTATGATTAATCACGAATTTAATACATATGCTACTATATCACACCCCCAGTTAGGGCCTGGGCGAAATGTGACGTAATATCAAAATATACCAACATATTATAATAACGAGAACAATACTAAATGAGAAAGTTAAACTTTATGGAGTACGCAGCAGAAAATGAAATGTCGTTACAAAGGAGTAAAGTAAATGTTTAAATGCAATAGTAATAAATGCGATAATCTCTTGATCCTATGTCCAAGTAGCATCACATAAGCGGTAGATAAGTAAGCTTGAATCAAACAGCACCTGAGACAAAACATGCTAAAGTGTCAACCAAAAGGTTGAGTGAAGTTCATAGGTTTAACAAAAGTTTGACCATTGTTTTAGACCACAAGATTTAGTTTGTAAAGTTGATCTCCCGCAGGATCAAAAAGTTATGCCAAAGCGTGATATTTGGACTAAACGTTCAAGTTTGCCCCATGACAAGTTGTGTCTGTCCTTGTCGGTTTAATTTCATTATCAAGTAATACAAAGACTTAGTCAAATGTTTCAGGGACGTTACTCCCGATAGGCCTACCCCCAATAATTAAGCATGCATCAGCAATTAAAAATATCACTGTAGGTACTTAGTCGGACATAGCAGAGTATAGCATAGTTTAATAGTTTGGTACTTATATCTAAATTGTAAAAAGTAAAAACAGCATGTGTCTCACCCCAAGTAAAGTAAGTAAGTTTTCTAGCAATAAAGAGGGGCTATGAATTCACCTTAGTAAGTAGAGAGAGTTATTCCTCAGAATAAAGAGTTGAACGAGTGATCAGGAAAGTCAACATATTGACATTTAAGAGTAGTTAAGTGTTTTGCCCATGTTTAAGTTTAAGTATGTGTTTAAGTATAGTTTGTTTTACTAAGTTTCTATTCCTAGTAAGTTACTATTTTTATAAAGTTTCCATTTTTAGAAAGTTTCTTATTTTACTAAGTTTCTATGACTAGAGAGTTTCTACTTTTATCAGTGTTTTCCATTTTAGGATACTTTTCGTATTAGATAAGCTTCCAATCACCCATTTCCCTTTGAATGGCTAATTTAGATCTAGGGGCTTGAGCCATAGGACCCTTTAAATCGGAAATCCAAACCCTCTGCCTAGAATCTCATAGAAACCATTCGTCAAGAAAGTTCGAAGATCTATACATCTCTAATACATATCCCAAAATGTTTTTATGTTACAATATAAGTAGTAGGTTATAGGTGCTAGTAATAGTAATAGTGTATACATGTTATTTATTTTATTTTTAAATGCATATAATTTATAACATTATTTACATGTTTCGGTAAAAATAATAACCGAAGTAAAAAGTAAAAAGTAAAAAGTAAAAAACTAAAAAGTAAAAAGTAAAAAAAAATAAAAAGTAAGAAAAGGATACTTACTAGTAGTAATTCTTCAAAGAGAGAATGAGAGAAATTTTGGTGTGAATTTGAATGAGAAATGAGGGGTATTTATACTTGAAAAAAATTAGGTAAAAAGAATAAAATAATTAAAAGAAAAAGAAATATTTTAATTCTTAATGGGATTTTAAAATTAAAAAGTATTAAATGTTAGGTCATGGGATAATGCACAAAATAAAATAATAAAAGTAGTTTTTCCATTACAATTTTTAATTAAAAAGTAATTTATTTATTTATTTATTTTTTTCATTTATTTTAAGGATTTTTTTATATAAATAAACAAATTGATTTAATGCTTTTCCAAGAATATTTGTCAATAATATTTTATTTTATTTTTTTTTTATTTTTTTATTTAATTAATAAATACAAATTTTGCATAAAAATAATAAATAATTCGGTATTTTGTATTTTTAATAATAATTTTGATTTTAATTATTAAACTATAGTTTTAGTAAGTTTGTAAATATTATTACATTTATATATAATTGGATTTATTATATAGTTATTTATATAATACATTAACTAAATAATAAAAGTGATACAAAGTTTATATACTTACTTAAATTATGTCAAATTATATAAATTAATAATATATTATTTATTTAAGCGTACATTGTTGACTAAAAATTACTATTCGGTCAATATTTAATTGTATATATAACAACCCTTAATACATATAGTTAGACATATAACCCCGTTAATAAAAACTTCGTCCCGAAGTTTTAGGTAGACTTCTCGAATGCATCAGTGGTTGAGAAGCGATGGGGATATTTCTGTTTCATTTGGTCTTCACGTTCCCAGGTATACTCCGGGCCACGTCGTGAATTCCAACAGATCTTAACAATAGGTATGGTGCTTTGTTTTAAGCGTTTACCAGATCGGTCCATGACTTCTACGGGTTCCTCTATGAAGTTCATTTTATCATCAATGCGAATGTCATCTAAAGGAATAACGAAAGTGTCATCAGTGAGACACTTTTTAAGATTCGAGACATGAAATACGTCGTGTACGCTGCTAAGTTCAGCAGGTAATTCTAATCGATAATCCACGGGTCTGATCCTTTCCGTAATCTTGAAGGGTCCAATAAAACGCGGACTTAGTTTGCTTCGTTTACCAAAATGAACGACGCCTTTCCAAGGGGATACTTTCAACATGACTTTGTCACCAACTTGGAATTCCAAATCTTTCCGACCTTTATTAGCATAGCTCTTTTGTCGGATGCGGGCAGTTTCTATTCGTTTCTTAATCTGAACTATCTTTTCAGTTTTCTCGTGTATGATTTCAGGACCAGTTAACTGTCTGTCCTCTAATTCATCCCAGCACAGTGGGGATCTACATTTTCATCCGTATAAGGCCTCAAAAGGTGCAGCCGTAATACTTGAGTGGTAACTATTATTGTAAGAGAATTCAACCAAAGGCAAATGTCTATCCCAGCCTTTGCCGAAGTCGATAACACAAGCGCGAAGCATATCTTCCAATGTTTGAATGGTTCGTTCACTTTGACCATCGGTTTGCGGATGATAAGCAGTACTCATGTCGAGTTGAGTTCCAAGAGTAGTTTGTAAGGATTTCCAGAATCTGGAAGTGAATCTACTATCGCAATCGGATATGATTGATATACGAACACCATGACGAGAGACAATTTCTTTGATATACAGTTGTGACAATCTCTCCATCTTGTCGGTTTCCTTGATCAGTAAGAAATGAGCAGATTTAGTAAGACGATCTACTATGACCCATATAGTATCATTTCCACTAGAAGTCTTGGTTAATTTAGTAATAAAGTCCATAGCGATACATTCCCACTTCCACTGCGGAATATCGGGTTGTGTCAACAGAACAGAAGGCTTTTGATGTTCAGCCTTGACTTTCAAACAAGTGAGACACTTACTAACATAAGTAGCAATGTCGGTTTTCATGTTAGGCCACCAGTAGAATTCCTTCACATCGTGGTACATCTTACTGGAACCCGGATGAATAGAATACCTAGTCTTATGTGTAGTGACCCGAACTTTTCCATGTTTATATATATTAATTGAGATTGATATTTACATGATTAAATGTTTCCAACATGTTAAGCAATCAAACTTGTTAAGACTTGATTAATTGAAATAGGTTTCATATAGACAATTGACCACCCAAGTTGACCGGTGATTCACGAACGTTAAAACTTGTAAAAACTATATGATGACATATATATGGTTATATATATAGTTAACATGATATTATGATAAGTAAACATATCATTAAGTATATTAACAATGAACTACATATGTAAAAACAAGACTACTAACTTAATGATTTTGAAACGAGACATATATGTAACGATTATCGTTGTAACGACATTTAATGTATATATATCATATTAAGAGATATTCGTACATCATAATATCATGATAATATAATAATTTAAAATCTCTTTTGATATTATAAACATTGGGTTAACAACATTTAACAAGATCGTTAACCTAAAGGTTTCAAAACAACATTTACATGTAACGACTAACGATGACTTAACGACTCAGTTAAAATGTATATACATGTAGTGTTTTAATATGTATTCATACAATTTTGAAAGACTTCAAGACACTTATCAAAATACTTCTACTTAACAAAAATGCTTACAATTACATCCTAGTTCAGTTTCATCAACAATTCTACTCGTATGCACCCGTATTCGTACTCGTACAATACACAGCTTTTAGATGTATGTACTATTGGTATATACACTCCAATGATCAGCTCTTAGCAGCCCATGTGAGTCACCTAACACATGTGGGAACCATCATTTGGCAACTAGCATGAAATATCTCATAAAATTACAAAAATATGAGTAATCATTCATGACTTATTTACATGAAAACAAAATAACATATCCTTTATATCTAATCCATACACCAACGACCAAAAACACCTACAAACACTTTCATTCTTCAATTTTCTTCATCTAATTGATCTCTCTCAAGTTCTATCTTCAAGTTCTAAGTGTTCTTCATAAATTCCAAAAGTTCTAGTTTCATAAAATCAAGAATACTTTCAAGTTTGCTAGCTCACTTCCAATCTTGTAAGGTGATCATCCAACCTCAAGAAATCTTTGTTTCTTACAGTAGGTTATCATTCTAATACAAGGTAATAATCATATTCAAACTTTGGTTCAATTTCTATAACTATAACAATCTTATTTTAAGTGATGATCTTACTTGAACTTGTTTTCGTGTCATGATTCTGCTTCAAGAACTTCGAGCCATCCAAGGATCCATTGAAGCTAGATCCATTTTTCTATTTTCCAGTAGGTTTATCCAAGGAAATTAAGGTAGTAATGATTTTCATAACATCATTCGATTCATACATATAAAGCTATCTTATTCGAAGGTTTAAACTTGTAATCACTAGAACATAGTTTAGTTAATTCTAAACTTGTTCGCAAACAAAAGTTAATCCTTCTAACTTGACTTTTAAAATCAACTAAACACATGTTCTATATCTATATGATATGCTAACTTAATGATTTAAAACCTGGAAACACGAAAAACACCGTAAAACCGGATTTACGCCGTCGTAGTAACACCGCGGGCTGTTTTGGGTTAGTTAATTAAAAACTATGATAAACTTTGATTTAAAAGTTGTTATTCTGAGAAAATGATTTTTATTATGAACATGAAACTATATCCAAAAATTATGGTTAAACTCAAAGTGGAAGTATGTTTTCTAAAATGGTCATCTAGACGTCGTTCTTTCGACTGAAATGACTACCTTTACAAAAACGACTTGTAACTTATTTTTCCGACTATAAACCTATACTTTTTCTGTTTAGATTCATAAAATAGAGTTCAATATGAAACCATAGCAATTTGATTCACTCAAAACGGATTTAAAATGAAGAAGTTATGGGTAAAACAAGATTGGATAATTTTTCTCATTTTAGCTACGTGAAAATTGGTAACAAATCTATTCCAACCATAACTTAATCAACTTGTATTGTATATTATGTAATCTTGAGATACCATAGACACGTATACAATGTTTCGACCTATCATGTCGACACATCTATATATATTTCGGAACAACCATAGACACTCTATATGTGAATGTTGGAGTTAGCTATACAGGGTTGAGGTTGATTCCAAAATATATATAGTTTGAGTTGTGATCAATACTGAGATACGTATACACTGGGTCGTGGATTGATTCAAGATAATATTTATCGATTTATTTTTTGTACATCTAACTGTGGACAACTAGTTATAGGTTACTAACGAGGACAGCTGACTTAATAAACTTAAAACATCAAAATATATTAAAAGTGTTGTAAATATATTTTGAACATACTTTAATATATATGTATATATTGTTATAGGTTCGTGAATCAACAGTGGCCAAGTCTTACTTCCCGATGAAGTAAAAATCTGTGAAAGTGAGTTATAGTCCCACTTTTAAAATCTAATATTTTTGGGATGAGAATACATGCAGGTTTTATAAATGATTTACAAAATAGACACAAGTACGTGAAACTACATTCTATGGTTGAATTATCGAAATCGAATATGCCCCTTTTTATTAAGTCTGGTAATCTAAGAATTAGGGAACAGACACCCTAATTGACGCGAATCCTAAAGATAGATCTATTGGGCCTAACAAACCCCATCCAAAGTACCGGATGCTTTAGTACTTCGAAATTTATATCATATCCGAAGGGTGTCCCGGAATGATGGGGATATTCTTATATATGCATCTTGTTATTGTCGGTTACCAGGTGTTCACCATATGAATGATCTTTATCTCTATGTATGGGATGTGTATTGAAATATGAAATCTTGTGGTCTATTGTTACGATTTGATATATATAGGTTAAACCTATAACTCACCAACATTTTTGTTGACGTTTAAAGCATGTTTATTCTCAGGTGAATATTAAGAGCTTCCGCTGTTGCATACTAAAATAAGGACAAGATTTAGAGTCCATGTTTGTATGATATTGTGTAAAAACTGCATTCAAGAAACTGATTTCGATGTAACATATTTGTATTGTAAACCATTATGTAATGGTCGTGTGTAAACAGGATATTTTAGATTATCATTATTTGATAATCTACGTAAAGCTTTTTAAACCTTTATTTAGGAAATAAAGGTTATGGTTTGTTTTAAAAATGAATGCAGTCTTTGAAAAACGTCTCATATAGAGGTCAAAACCTCGCAACGAAATCAATTAATATGGAACGTTTTTAATCAATAAGAACGGGACATTTCAGTTGGTATCCGAGCGTTGGTCTTAGAGAACCAGAAAATTTGCATTAGTGTGTCTTATCGAGTTTGTTAGGATGCATTAGTGAGTCTGGACTTCGACCGTGTTTTCTTTAAAAATGATTGCTTAACATTTTTGTTGGAAACTATATATTTTTAACATATGAATATTATGTGATATATTAATCTCTTAACGTGTTTGATATTATGTGATAGATGTCTACCTCTAGAACAAGTCCCATTGACTCACCTAATAATAATGAAGAGTCAAATGTAAATTGGAATGATTTGTGGACTGATTCACAAGTTCCCGAAGAGGAACCGGAAGAAGAGTCGGAACCGGAAGAAGAATCGGAACCGGAAGAAGAATCGGAACCGGATGAAGAAATAGAACCGGTGGGGGAAATAATAAAACGGTTAAGTAAAAGAAAATCCTCAACCAACCGACCAAAGTTAATTATGGTCAATGGTGTTTCCGCCAAGGAAGCAAAATATTGGGAGGATTACCAATTCTCCGATGAATCGGATTCCGACGAGAATTCCGATGATGTTATAGAAATTACCCCAACTGAATTTAAAAAGGCAAAAGAAAATAATAAGGGAAAGGGCATAAAAATAGAGAAATCTAATTCCAACCCCGATGAACTTTATATGTATCGTCAACCCCCGAAGTCCTTAAGTTGTAACAATGACCCGGGAACCTCTAAACCACCAGGTTTTTCTAAACCAATGTGGACAACGACGGCTCGTATTAGGGGAACATCATATATCCCTAGAAACTTGGCAAAACGAACCAAAACCGAAGAAGAAGAAACGAGCGAGTCGGAATAAGATAGTTGTATTCGTGTGGTGTAATATATGTAATATAGTGTTCTTATGCTTTATGATATATGTAAAAATTGCTTGTATTAATAAGTATTTTTTTTATGAATCTAACTCTTGTCTATTTTACAGTTTAAAAACACAAAATGGATAGACAACCCAATATTTTAAGAGACCTACCCGGAGACATGATTGATGAAATCTTGTCTAGAGTCGGCCAGAATTCTTCGGCACAACTATTTAAGGCGAGATCAGTTTGTAAGACATTCGAAGAACGTTCCAAGAATGTCTTGGTTTATAAGAGACTTTCGTTTGAAAGATGGGGGATATCACATTGGGAAACCCATAAGTTACGATGTGTTTACTTTGACGCATATATTGCGGGGAACCCAAATGCTATTTTACGCAACGGGTTAAGAAATTATTTTGACTCAATATATCCGAATATTGGACTTCGTGATTTAGAAAAAGCGGCTAACATGCAACATAAAGAAGCATGTTATGCTTACGGATTAGTAATGTTCGCTTCTCACCAAAGTGAGAACAAGAACATCGGGCTACAACTATTAAACAAAACGTTTCCACAAGTGACGGAGTCGGTAATTGGGGTAAGAAATGAGGTTTTTAGATTATTACGGGACTGTTGGACATTACGTAACCCTCGTCCCTTTGATGACGTTACAACACGCTGTCTTATCAACGACCATAACGGTTATGTTGCACAAGACCAAGGATGGGAAGTAGTCCTAGTAAAACCAGAATGCATGACTTGTTTCTGGACATATGAATTACGTGTCTTTATTGCCTTTGCTGAACGACTTGTGTACTAGCTAGAATTGTCTTCACAACTATATTGTATCAAAGTTATTGTGTGCTATATTTCATGCTTTATGTAAAATAAGCGGTATTGTAAGTTTGTAAAATATTGTATAAAAGTTTGAACGCGAAATATTATTATAATCAGTTTTTCATATAGAATTGTAGTAGTTGAATTGTATATTAGCTACTAAGTATGAACTTAACGGGTAGGTACTACCCGAATTTAAACTTATAAAACGCTAATATGAAGAAAAAGCTTTTATAAATGAGTTCATATTATGCTACGAAATACTATTAACTACTCTTAATATTCTGTATGATTAACTTGTTCCATTTAACTATTTTGAAGGAAATGGCACCGACTACTCGACACACCGTGAATATGAATGAAGAGGAATTCCGTACTTTTCTAGCTTCAAACATAGCCGCAGTACAGGCTGCGCTACATACCAACAATAACCTTGGATCTAGCAGTACAGGAAATCGTGTAGGATGCACCTACAAAGAATTCACTGCCTGCAAACCTTTGGAATTTGATGGAACCGAAGGACCGATCGGATTGAAACGGTGGACCGAGAAGGTTGAATCGGTGTTTGCCATAAGTAAGTGTACTGAAGAGGACAAAGTGAAGTACGCTACGCATACCTTCACAGGTTCTGCGTTAACATGGTGGAATACCTATCTAGAGCAAGTGGGACAAGATGATGCGTACGCACTACCGTGGTCAGCATTCAAGCACTTGATGAACGAGAAGTACCGTCCCAGAACCGAGGTCAATAAGCTCAAGACAGAACTTAGAGGGTTACGAACCCAAGGATTTGATATTACCACGTATGAAAGACGATTCACAGAATTGTGCCTATTGTGTCCGGGAGCATTCGAAGATGAGGAAGAGAAGATCGACGCGTTTGTGAAAGGATTACCGGAAAGAATCCAAGAAGTATAAGTTCACACGAGCCCGCCTCCATACAACAGGCATGTAGAATGGCTCACAAACTAGTGAACCAGATTGAAGAAAGAATTAAAGAACAGACTGCTGAAGAGGCCAATGTGAAGCAAGTCAAAAGAAAGTGGGAGGAAAACGGTGATAAGAATCACCAATACAACAACAACAGCAATTACAACAATAATCGCAACAATTATCCCAACAATCGCAACATCAATCGCAACTACAACAAACGGCCCAACAACAACAACAACAACAACAGCAACTACAACAATCATCCCAACAACAATAATAACCGCAACAACAACAACAATCAGAAGCAGCTATGCCAAAGGTGTGAAAAGAATCACTCGGGGTTCTGCACCAAATTTTGCAACAAGTGTAAAAGAAATGGTCATAGCGCGGCGAAGTGTGAGGTCTACGGACCAGGGGTTAATAGAACGAAAGGAACAAATGGTGTCGGAACGAGTAATGGCGGAGCAAGTAGTATCGGAGCAAGTTATGCCAATGTAGTTTGTTATAAATGTGGAAAACCAGGCCACATTATTAGAAATTGCCCGAACCAGGAGAACACGAATGGACAAGGCCGTGGAAGAGTTTTCAATATTAATGCGGTAGAGGCACAGGAAGACCCGGAGCTTGTTACGGGTACGTTTCTTATTGACAATAAATCTGCTTACGTTTTATTTGATTCGGGTGCAGATAGAAGCTATATGAGTAGAGATTTTTGTGCTAAATTAAGTTGTCCATTGACGCCTTTGGATAGTAAATTTTTACTCGAATTAGCAAATGGTAAATTAATTTCAGCAGATAATATATGTCGGAATCGAGAAATTAAACTGGTTAGCGAAACATTTAAGATTGATTTGATACCAGTAGAGTTAGGGAGTTTTGATGTGATAATCGGTATGGACTGGTTGAAAGAAGTGAAAGCGGAGATCGTTTGTTACAAAAATGCAATTCGCATTATACGAGAAAAAGGAAAACCCTTAATGGTGTACGGAGAAAAGGGCAACACGAAGCTACATCTTATTAGTAATTTGAAGGCACAAAAACTAATAAGAAAAGGTTGCTATGCTGTTCTAGCACACGTCGAGAAAGTACAAACTGAAGAAAAGAGCATCAATGATGTTCCCATTGCAAAAGAATTTCCCGATGTATTTCCGAAAGAATTACCGGGATTACCCCCACATCGATCCGTTGAATTTCAAATAGATCTTGTACCAGGAGCTGCACCAATAGCTCGTGCTCCTTACAGACTTGCACCCAGCGAGATGAAAGAACTTCAAAGCCAATTACAAGAACTTTTAGAGCGTGGTTTCATTCGACCAAGCACATCACCGTGGGGAGCTCCTGTTTTGTTTGTCAAGAAGAAAGATGGTACATTCAGGTTGTGTATCGACTACCGAGAGTTGAACAAACTTACCATCAAGAACCGCTACCCACTACCGAGAATCGACGACTTATTTGATCAACTACAAGGTTCGTCTGTTTATTCAAAGATTGACTTACGTTCCGGGTATCATCAAATGCGGGTGAAAGAAGATGATATTCCAAAGACTGCTTTCAGAACACGTTACGGTCATTACGAGTTTATGGTCATGCCATTTGGTTTAACTAATGCACCAGCTGTGTTCATGGACCTTATGAACCGAGTGTGTGGACCATACCTTGACAAGTTTGTCATTGTTTTCATTGATGACATACTTATTTACTCAAAGAATGACCAAGAACACGGTGAACATTTGAGAAAGGTGTTAGAAGTATTGAGGAAGGAAGAATTGTACGCTAAGTTTTCAAAGTGTGCATTTTGGTTGGAAGAAGTTCAATTCCTCGGTCACATAGTGAACAAAGAAGGTATTAAGGTGGATCCAGCAAAGATAGAAACTGTTGAAAAGTGGGAAACCCCGAAAACTCCGAAACACGTACGCCAGTTTTTAGGACTAGCTGGTTACTACAGAAGGTTCATCCAAGACTTTTCCAGAATAGCAAAACCCTTGACTGCATTAACGCATAAAGGGAAGAAATTTGAATGGAATGATGAACAAGAGAAAGCGTTTCAGTTATTGAAGAAAAAGCTAACTACGGCACCTATATTGTCATTGCCTGAAGGGAATGATGATTTTGTGATTTATTGTGACGCATCAAAGCAAGGTCTCGGTTGTGTATTAATGCAACGAACGAAGGTGATTGCTTATGCGTCTAGACAATTGAAGATTCACGAACAAAATTATACGACGCATGATTTGGAATTAGGCGCGGTTGTTTTTGCATTAAAGACTTGGAGGCACTACTTATATGGGGTCAAAAGTATTATATATACCGACCACAAAAGTCTTCAACACATATTTAATCAGAAACAACTGAATATGAGGCAGCGTAGGTGGATTGAATTATTGAATGATTACGACTTTGAGATTCGTTACCACCCGGGGAAGGCAAATGTGGTAGCCGATGCCTTGAGCAGGAAGGACAGAGAACCCATTCGAGTAAAATCTATGAATATAATGATTCATAATAACCTTACTACTCAAATAAAGGAGGCGCAACAAGGAGTTTTAAAAGAGGGAAATTTAAAGGATGAAATACCCAAAGGATCGGAGAAGCATCTTAATATTCGGGAAGACGGAACCCGGTATAGGGCTGAAAGGATTTGGGTACCAAAATTTGGAGATATGAGAGAAATGGTACTTAGAGAAGCTCATAAAACCAGATACTCAATACATCCTGGAACGGGGAAGATGTACAAGGATCTCAAGAAACATTTTTGGTGGCCGGGTATGAAAGCCGATGTTGCTAAATACGTAGGAGAATGTTTGACGTGTTCTAAGGTCAAAGCTGAGCATCAGAAACCATCAGGTCTACTTCAACAACCCGAAATCCCGAAATGGAAATGGGAAAACATTACAATGGATTTCATCACTAAATTGCCAAGGACTGCAAGTGGTTTTGATACTATTTGGGTAATAGTTGATCGTCTCACCAAATCAGCACACTTCCTACCAATAAGAGAAGATGACAAGATGGAGAAGTTAGCACGACTGTATTTGAAGGAAGTCGTCTCCAGACATGGAATACCAATCTCTATTATCTCTGATAGGGATGGCAGATTTATTTCAAGATTCTGGCAGACATTACAGCAAGCATTAGGAACTCGTCTAGACATGAGTACTGCCTATCATCCACAAACTGATGGGCAGAGCGAAAGGACGATACAAACGCTTGAAGACATGCTACGAGCATGTGTTATTGATTTCGGAAACAGTTGGGATCGACATCTACCATTAGCAGAATTTTCCTACAACAACAGCTACCATTCAAGCATTGAGATGGTGCCGTTTGAAGCACTTTATGGTAGAAAGTGCAGGTCTCCAATTTGTTGGAGTGAAGTGGGGGATAGACAGATTACGGGTCCAGAGATTATACAAGAAACTACCGAGAAGATCATCCAAATTCAACAACGGTTGAAAACCGCCCAAAGTCGACAAAAGAGCTACGCTGACATTAAAAGAAAAGATATAGAATTTGAAATTGGAGAGATGGTCATGCTTAAAGTTGCACCTTGGAAAGGCGTTGTTCGATTTGGTAAAC
This sequence comes from Rutidosis leptorrhynchoides, assembly GCF_046630445.1. Lineage (NCBI taxonomy): Eukaryota > Viridiplantae > Streptophyta > Magnoliopsida > Asterales > Asteraceae > Rutidosis > Rutidosis leptorrhynchoides. The sequence goes on along the minus strand of NC_092338.1, from coordinate 218,672,452 downwards.
GAGGGAAATTAAATCCAAGGTATATTGGACCATTCAAGATTATTGATCGTGTCGGACCAGTAGCTTACCGACTAGAGTTACCTCAACAACTCGTGGCTGTACATAACACATTCCACGTCTCGAATTTAAAGAAATGTTTTGCTAAAGAAGATCTCACTATTCCGTTAGATGAAATCCAAATCAACGAAAAACTTCAATTCATCGAAGAACCCGTCGAAATAATGGATCGTGAGGTTAAAAGACTTAAGCAAAACAAGATACCAATTGTTAAGGTTCGATGGAATGCTCGTAGAGGACCCGAGTTCACCTGGGAGCGTGAAGATCAGATGAAGAAGAAATACCCGCATCTATTTCCAGAAGATTCGTCAACACCTTCAACAGCTTAAAATTTCGGGACGAAATTTATTTAACGGGTAGGTACTGTAGTGACCCGAACTTTTCCATGTTTATATATATTAATTGAGATTGATATTTACATGATTAAATGTTTCCAACATGTTAAGCAATCAAACTTGTTAAGACTTGATTAATTGAAATAGGTTTCATATAGACAATTGACCACCCAAGTTGACCGGTGATTCACGAACGTTAAAACTTGTAAAAACTATATGATGACATATATATGGTTATATATATAGTTAACATGATATTATGATAAGTAAACATATCATTAAGTATATTAACAATGAACTACATATGTAAAAACAAGACTACTAACTTAATGATTTTGAAACGAGACATATATGTAACGATTATCGTTGTAACGACATTTAATGTATATATATCATATTAAGAGATATTCGTACATCATAATATCATGATAATATAATAATTTAAAATCTCTTTTGATATTATAAACATTGGGTTAACAACATTTAACAAGATCGTTAACCTAAAGGTTTCAAAACAACATTTACATGTAACGACTAACGATGACTTAACGACTCAGTTAAAATGTATATACATGTAGTGTTTTAATATGTATTCATACACTTTTGAAAGACTTCAAGACACTTATCAAAATACTTCTACTTAACAAAAATGCTTACAATTACATCCTAGTTCAGTTTCATCAACAATTCTACTCGTATGCACCCGTATTCGTACTCGTACAATACACAGCTTTTAGATGTATGTACTATTGGTATATACACTCCAATGATCAGCTCTTAGCAGCCCATGTGAGTCACCTAACACATGTGGGAACCATCATTTGGCAACTAGCATGAAATATCTCATAAAATTACAAAAATATGAGTAATCATTCATGACTTATTTACATGAAAACAAAATAACATATCCTTTATATCTAATCCATACACCAACGACCAAAAACACCTACAAACACTTTCATTCTTCAATTTTCTTCATCTAATTGATCTCTCTCAAGTTCTATCTTCAAGTTCTAAGTGTTCTTCATAAATTCCAAAAGTTCTAGTTTCATAAAATCAAGAATACTTTCAAGTTTGCTAGCTCACTTCCAATCTTGTAAGGTGATCATCCAACCTCAAGAAATCTTTGTTTCTTACAGTAGGTTATCATTCTAATACAAGGTAATAATCATATTCAAACTTTGGTTCAATTTCTATAACTATAACAATCTTATTTTAAGTGATGATCTTACTTGAACTTGTTTTCGTGTCATGATTCTGCTTCAAGAACTTCGAGCCATCCAAGGATCCATTGAAGCTAGATCCATTTTTCTATTTTCCAGTAGGTTTATCCAAGGAAATTAAGGTAGTAATGATTTTCATAACATCATTCGATTCATACATATAAAGCTATCTTATTCGAAGGTTTAAACTTGTAATCACTAGAACATAGTTTAGTTAATTCTAAACTTGTTCGCAAACAAAAGTTAATCCTTCTAACTAGACTTTTAAAATCAACTAAACACATGTTCTATATCTATATGATATGCTAACTTAATGATTTAAAACCTGGAAACACGAAAAACACCGTAAAACCGGATTTACGCCGTCGTAGTAACACCGCGGGCTGTTTTGGGTTAGTTAATTAAAAACTATGATAAACTTTGATTTAAAAGTTGTTATTCTGAGAAAATGATTTTTATTATGAACATGAAACTATATCCAAAAATTATGGTTAAACTCAAAGTGGAAGTATGTTTTCTAAAATGGTCATCTAGACGTCGTTCTTTCGACTGAAATGACTACCTTTACAAAAACGACTTGTAACTTATTTTTCCGACTATAAACCTATACTTTTTCTGTTTAGATTCATAAAATAGAGTTCAATATGAAACCATAGCAATTTGATTCACTCAAAACGGATTTAAAATGAAGAAGTTATGGGTAAAACAAGATTGGATAATTTTTCTCATTTTAGCTACGTGAAAATTGGTAACAAATCTATTCCAACCATAACTTAATCAACTTGTATTGTATATTATGTAATCTTGAGATACCATAGACACGTATACAATGTTTCGACCTATCATGTCGACACATCTATATATATTTCGGAACAACCATAGACACTCTATATGTGAATGTTGGAGTTAGCTATACAGGGTTGAGGTTGATTCCAAAATATATATAGTTTGAGTTGTGATCAATACTGAGATACGTATACACTGGGTCGTGGATTGATTCAAGATAATATTTATCGATTTATTTTTTGTACATCTAACTGTGGACAACTAGTTATAGGTTACTAACGAGGACAGCTGACTTAATAAACTTAAAACATCAAAATATATTAAAAGTGTTGTAAATATATTTTGAACATACTTTAATATATATGTATATATTGTTATAGGTTCGTGAATCAACAGTGGCCAAGTCTTACTTCCCGACGAAGTAAAAATCTGTGAAAGTGAGTTATAGTCCCACTTTTAAAATCTAATATTTTTGGGATGAGAATACATGCAGGTTTTATAAATGATTTACAAAATAGACACAAGTACGTGAAACTACATTCTATGGTTGAATTATCGAAATCGAATATGCCCCTTTTTATTAAGTCTGGTAATCTAAGAATTAGGGAACAGACACCCTAATTGACGCGAATCCTAAAGATAGATCTATTGGGCCTAACAAACCCCATCCAAAGTACCGGATGCTTTAGTACTTCGAAATTTATATCATATCCGAAGGGTGTCCCGGAATGATGGGGATATTCTTATATATGCATCTTGTTATTGTCGGTTACCAGGTGTTCACCATATGAATGATTTTTATCTCTATGTATGGGATGTGTATTGAAATATGAAATCTTGTGGTCTATTGTTACGATTTGATATATATAGGTTAAACCTATAACTCACCAACATTTTTGTTGACGTTTAAAGCATGTTTATTCTCAGGTGAATATTAAGAGCTTCCGCTGTTGCATACTAAAATAAGGACAAGATTTAGAGTCCATGTTTGTATGATATTGTGTAAAAACTGCATTCAAGAAACTGATTTCGATGTAACATATTTGTATTGTAAACCATTATGTAATGGTCGTGTGTAAACAGGATATTTTAGATTATCATTATTTGATAATCTACGTAAAGCTTTTTAAACCTTTATTTAGGAAATAAAGGTTATGGTTTGTTTTAAAAATGAATGCAGTCTTTGAAAAACGTCTCATATAGAGGTCAAAACCTCGCAACGAAATCAATTAATATGGAACGTTTTTAATCAATAAGAACGGGACATTTCATTATGCGCTTCATCCAAGACTAGTTCACGGAGATTACCGAAGCGAGGAACCCAAATTCTGTTGCCAAAGTACCGTGTACCATTAGCTTTCACTTGGAGTTGGTTCTCGAAACCGATAGGTCCTTCACCTTCGATAAGTGTTGGTTTAATAGCTTCCAGTTGAGCTTCGCAAATTCGTGTTATAAGATTTGATTTGATTTTCAGGTTTAAGGCACGAACACGTTTAACATCGTCTTTTCGACTAAGGGCATCGGCAACTACATTTGCCTTGCCAGGATGATATTCCATCTTACAGTCATAATCGTTCAATAACTCAAGCCATCAACTTTGCCTCATATTCCGCTATTTTTGATCAAAGATGTGTCGAAGACTTTTATGGTCAGTGTACACCGTAAACTGGGTACCATATAGATAATGTCTCCATATCTTTAATTGTAATGACCCAACCCAATATACAATCGAACACGTGTAATAAAATTTTTTTTTTTATTTTACAGTGGAGTGCGCCACACGCACACCCCAGGATGCGCGGCGCGCACAGGCCCACATTCAGTTCTGTCCGATTTTGTCAATTTTCAATTAAAGATCTCCCACTTCCTGACATATTTAGACGAAACGCTTTTCACAATTTGTTATAATGGTTAAAACTCACACGATTCAATAATAAAAAGAGTTTTACAAAACGGGGCCCACATCGGCTATTTTACGAGTTTCATACAAAAGTTCGAGTTTCGATCGCACTAGTTTAAATTCCAAACGACACTATGAGCATGGTGTTTGGGGTTAAACTACCCAAATCTCGGTCAAACTCTAAAGCTATCACATCCCAAATGCGTCCCCTAAATAACAAGCGGGATCTCTAATCCAATCGAAGGCCCTTACCCTTGTCAACGCCGGAACCTATAAAAAGATAAACAACGAGAGGGTAAGCAACGCTTAGTGAATGCAATAATTATACCCATATATATATATAATATACCTACTTGCAATCACTTACACATATACCGTATACACGCTAGCAATACGATTAGCATACCATCTCAAGTACAAAGCTAATAATCTCCCACAAACCGCTACTACCATATCAATAACATATAATCGACATAATATAATATGCTACAAAACAATACACAACCATGGTTAACCATTCTCGCGTCATGGTGCTACCGGCTCTTTGGTTCACACCATACGCATTTGTCATGATGCTACCTGCTCTTTGGTTCACATCACAACTCGAGTCATACTCGCACTAGAGTGCTACCGGCTCTTTGGTTCACACTGTAACGACCCGACCAAAACCGTTATTGACGGCGCCGTTAACTTAGGTCCCGTTGCGTGGTCGTAGTCCCTATATGAGACTCGTTTGACCAAAATTATGTCGCATTCATTTGAAAGGTACAAGACTTGCAAGTTTAGTTTACAAAACCGTTCGACAACAAGTCTAAGTTTACAAAAGTCATAAAGTATAAATGAAATAACTTGCGACATAATATAAGTTGAAAAACACAGTTGCTATAAATAGCGTAAGTATGTAAACAAAAGTTTGAATCCAAAGGTGCTATCACTAGCGTATGTATGTGTGTATGCTTGACTCCAAGCATGAAATCAGAGTGTATGCATGTATGCTTGACCCCAAGCAAGTATGAAAGTACGCGGAAGCATGTATCAAATAGCCATGTATGAACCTGAGAAACATATAGAAAACTGTCAACGAAAAACGTTGGTGAAATCATAGGTGTTTGTAATAAACGTTGTTTTTGAACCACAAGATTTAGTATTCCCATAGTTGATTATCAAAATCGTTTGCATTCCAAAAGTATTGTTCGCGAGCACCCAATTATCAAGACTTAACGTTTCCTTCCATAGAACCCCATCACAATAGTGTTAGAACATACACTGTTTCCCGAAAATATATTTCATCCGTAGACGGTAGCGAACCGTCCGTAATGAGGGTTTGTCAAACCCGTATGGCCACACAATATAAGTTCTCGCTTACACCCTGCAAGTGTAACTAATGATAATCGAATTGAGGATTTTTGTTCTAACTCGCTGTGGAATGTTTGTTTTCCTTGTACTTGTGTTCAAAGTATAAAAGTAAGTAGTACAAAATGTAACAAAGTATATGTTTCTCAGCCCACAATTTAAAAGTATAAAAAGTTGTTGAAAAGGTGGGACTATGATCTCACCTCGAGTGCACGAGTATAAATGTACTTCACAAAGTAAACGTGTGCATGAAAGTTGCTTAGCCTTGACCTAAACAAATAAGTTGTATCAATTAACCGGTTACGACACAAGGTCGGGCGAAATGTGTTCAATTAGTCCTATGGCTCGTTAAGACTCGAAAAGTATAGCATGTGAATCACGTTGTCAAGTTTCATGCGAGAATGAAGTATAAAAGCATGTTAGAACGATTGCATAAACGTTTGGTTAAGTTTGGCTAAAAGTCAAACTTGGTCAAAGTCAAAGTCAACGATGTCGGGTCAGGTATCCGACAATTTTTCTAAGTTATATAATCATATATGAGCATGTTGGCCAAGTTTCATGTTAATCGGAGGTCCGTAGCATATCAAACATTTTACGTCAAATGACCAAGCAAAACAGCCAGTTTTAGTACAATGGGACGGCGTCCCAAATGGCTAGACGGCGTCCCACATTGAAGGGTGGGACGGCGTCCTGATATCCTAGACGGCGTCTAGGTTCAAAAGGTGGGACGGCGTCTAGGAGGTTGGGACGGCGTCCCAAGAGGCTTACAGGTCCTGTTTGCAGAAAACACAAGGCACGAGCCAAACTTCAATCAATCCTAGTTTATGATCCGCAAACAATCAAGACATGTATTTTATATCACCGGAAAGCTCTTTCGACAAGGGACACAACTAGATACATTTCCTAAATCAAATTTATCATTTTAGACAACAAAAATCTCGTCGAAAGTTTGTTAAACGTTCCAAAACAAGGTTTCAAGTTCATCAATTGCAATTCAAGTTTCGGGAATCCGATTTATACATATGATATGCCGTTTTGAAGGTAATGAAACATGTAATACAACTAAACACTTATCAATAACATTAATAAGCATTCAACGCATCAAAAGTTCGTTTTAAGAGTTGTCAAACCCTAACCAAACCTCAAAATCACTAATCATGTTAATGTAAGGTTTTCATGTCAATCAACACACCAAAACGAAGCTATTGAAGTAACTAACACTTTGAACACACAAACATTAACATCTAAACACATTTCATCATCCAAAATCAAAGATTAAGCATACACTTTTCATTTTCAAGCTAGTTACACCAAAACATCAAGATCGAACATACAAATCATATATTCATGTTATACACGAGCCATAGACACTAACTAACAACATTTCAAGTATATAAAACGAATTTAGAGAAATTTAGTGTTTTAGAAATGTTACCCAAAATGGATGAAATTGGTACCAAATCGAAGAGGATGATGAGAGGATCACGAATATGTAATTTGTTTTGAAGTTTGCTTCCCGATCCGAATTTAGATGATGAATTAATGGAATGGGTTTGTGTGTGTGTTCTTGAGATGGAGAGAAAAAAAGAGGAGGGAGATGATGGAATGAATGAAAAATGGGTTGACTAGTTGACCTAGTCAACTAGTTTGCCCATTTGGCAACTCCGGTCCCTCGAGTTTCAAAGCGGGTGCGGGATTTAACCGATCGAATATTTTTAAAACGCTCGAGTAAACGGGTGATGTCAAAATTAAATAGCGGAAATATAATGAACGTTACTCACGGGAACTATTAATTTAAATACGAAAGATTATATTTAAAAAAAAAAGACGGTGTTAAAATTAAATTTAACGGAAAAACGCGGGATGTTACATTATCCACACCTCAAAAGAAATTTCGTCCCGAAATTTAGTTGGAAGTAGTAGTTGTTGAATCTTCCTCGAGATCTTGTGTTGCCAATTCTACGAATGAGGGAGAAGTACGTTCTAAGGTATTTCAACGAATTTTGACGGTCGGGATCATGTGTTGTTTTAAGGTTTAGCTTCACGATTTATGGTTTCAACCGGTCCTCCTAGGAAGTGAGGGTTATCGTCGATAGTGAGTTCATCAAAGGAGATAACAAGTTCTCGTTTCGCAAAACACGTCTTTGAGTTGATACATCGAATGTAGGATAAACGGAGACCCAAAATGAGTCGGAAAAGTCTAAACGGCTAGCGACGGGTCCAAAACACCCCAAGAATTTAAAGGATCAAAATATCGCGGATTTAGCTTCCTACGTTTCCCGAAACGGATTGCACCTTTCCAAGGTGCGACTCTTAACGTGACGCGGTTTCCCACGTTGAATTTGAAATGTTTACGTCTAACATCGGCATAGTTCTTTTGGCGACTACGATCCGCCTTGAGCCTTTCTTGGAATTGAAAAAAAAATTTTCCAGTTGTTTCATGAATGATTTCGGGTCCGGTGGTTCGCTTGTCACCTACTTCGGTTCAACAAATTAAGAAAACGACGATTACGGCTATACGGGTCCTCGAAAAGTGTGACGTTAAGACTTGAATGATAACCATCGTTGTAAGAGATTTTGGTTAAAGGCAAAAACTTTTCTCAAGTAAATTTGAAATTGATAACACAAATTCGTATTACGGTTTCCAAGGTTTGAATCATATGTTTGCTCGGTCCGTCGGGTTTTGGATGGTACGCGGTACTCATGTCTAAACGTGGTCCCGAGACTTTTTGTGAGGCACTCCAAAATCTAGAAGTGAAACGAGGATCTCGATCCGAAACGAGGTACATCTCTTTAAGGTATATTTGAAAGAGTTTGTTAGGACGTGAAAACGTTTGTTGGAACAAGTTTCTGTTTCTCAAGAATTTCGCGCTGCGGAAGATTTATCGGTTTCCCAAAAACGTTCGTCAGGACTATTCACCCTCGAGGCGAAAACTAGTATAACGTGAAGAGTCTCTCTCCATTAAGAATTTAAAACAAAAGATTTCCTGAACCGGAATTACGAGTGTAAGGCGAGAGAAGTTTCCGCCTCAATGCGAGCATAACGAGTAAGTTGTAGTTAGTCAATAAGACTGTGCGAGGACGAGATAGTATACACGTGCAACGTATGGTCAAAGTCGGGAGAATTTGTCATTCATTCGGAAGCATAAATATAGTTCGACAAAAGTCGAAGGGGTGTCCCCGGTATGGTTGTTATCAATATTCTCGGAGTTTTCGGATGTCCAAACATGAATAGATGAAGTCATGTACATGGCACATGGTGGTGATTAGGTTGATCGAGTCTAACCACCATCACGCGTCACTAGAACTTTGGTATGTCTTACCGTAATATAACCACGTTGATCGAGTGTCGTTATATTACGCTAACTCATACCTCCATTCCCACATCACTCTATAGATTCAAGTTCGTGTCATCGTGAAGACCTAAAATGAACAAAATGTAACGACGTCTCAAACGTGACTCGTATTAAATCGAAAGAATTGGTGCAACTCTGAAGATGCGTTCCCCGAGGGAAGTGTATAGTTGATTGTTCACGTCAATGTGGTTCGAGTCAGACAATATTGTATTTAGGTATGAAAAGAGTAACGAGTCATGATGACAAGTAATACGCAACCGTAGCGATAAATGGTGATGACGATACTCATCTAGAGTAGTGACAGTGACTTTACAATATTCATGGATAGTAAGATGAGACGGGGGAAATAACAACCAAGGAGTCAGAGTTCCCGAACTAAAGTGGCAGGATACGAGTTCGTATAATGAAGGTTGGGTACCATTAAAAAGTTTTCCTAAGAATGATTCAAGTATAATGCACAAGTAGTCAAGTAAGTGCTATCTATAGCAAATGTATGTCAGAATGCAATGATTAACTATCCGGTTGTAGTCTAGACTCACTAATGCGTCCTAACGACTCTGTTAGACACACTAATGCACGTCCTAGTTCCCTACAACCAACGCTCTGATACCATCTGTAACGACCCGACCAAAACCGTTATTGACGGCGCCGTTAACTTAGGTCCCGTTGCGTGGTCGTAGTCCCTATATGAGACTCGTTTGACCAAAATTATGTCGCATTCATTTGAAAGGTACAAGACTTGCAAGTTTAGTTTACAAAACCGTTCGACAACAAGTCTAAGTTTACAAAAGTCATAAAGTATAAATGAAATAACTTGTGACATAATATAAGTTGAAAAACACAGTTGCTATAAATAGCGTAAGTATGTAAACAAAAGTTTGAATCCAAAGGTGCTATCACTAGCGTATGTATGTGTGTATGCTTGACTCCAAGCATGAAATCAGAGTGTATGCATGTATGCTTGACCCCAAGCAAGTATGAAAGTACGCGGAAGCATGTATCAAATAGCCATGTATGAACCTGAGAAACATATAGAAAACTGTCAACGAAAAACGTTGGTGAAATCATAGGTGTTTGTAATAAACGTTGTTTTTGAACCACAAGATTTAGTATTCCCATAGTTGATTATCAAAATCGTTTGCATTCCAAAAGTATTGTTCGCGAGCACCCAATTATCAAGACTTAACGTTTCCTTCCATAGAACCCCATCACAATAGTGTTAGAACATACACTGTTTCCCGAAAATATATTTCATCCGTAGACGGTAGCGAACCGTCCGTAATGAGGGTTTGTCAAACCCGTATGGCCACACAATATAAGTTCTCGCTTACACCCTGCAAGTGTAACTAATGATAATCGAATTGAGGATTTTTGTTCTAACTCGCTGTGGAATGTTTGTTTTCCTTGTACTTGTGTTCAAAGTATAAAAGTAAGTAGTACAAAATGTAACAAAGTATATGTTTCTCAGCCCACAATTTAAAAGTATAAAAAGTTGTTGAAAAGGTGGGACTATGATCTCACCTCGAGTGCACGAGTATAAATGTACTTCACAAAGTAAACGTGTGCATGAAAGTTGCTTAGCCTTGACCTAAACAAATAAGTTGTATCAATTAACCGGTTACGACACAAGGTCGGGCGAAATGTGTTCAATTAGTCCTATGGCTCGTTAAGACTCGAAAAGTATAGCATGTGAATCACGTTGTCAAGTTTCATGCGAGAATGAAGTATAAAAGCATGTTAGAACGATTGCATAAACGTTTGGTTAAGTTTGGCTAAAAGTCAAACTTGGTCAAAGTCAAAGTCAACGATGTCGGGTCGGGTATCCGACAATTTTTCTAAGTTATATAATCATATATGAGCATGTTGGCCAAGTTTCATGTTAATCGGAGGTCCGTAGCATATCAAACATTTTACGTCAAATGACCAAGCAAAACAGCCAGTTTTAGTACAATGGGACGGCGTCCCAAATGGCTAGACGGCGTCCCACATTGAAGGGTGGGACGGCGTCCTGATATCCTAGACGGCGTCTAGGTTCAAAAGGTGGGACGGCGTCTAGGAGGTTGGGACGGCGTCCCAAGAGGCTTACAGGTCCTGTTTGCAGAAAACACAAGGCACGAGCCAAACTTCAATCAATCCTAGTTTATGATCCGCAAACAATCAAGACATGTATTTTATATCACCGGAAAGCTCTTTCGACAAGGGACACAACTAGATACATTTCCTAAATCAAATTTATCATTTTAGACAACAAAAATCTCGTCGAAAGTTCGTTAAACGTTCCAAAACAAGGTTTCAAGTTCATCAATTGCAATTCAAGTTTCGGGAATCCGATTTATACATATGATATGCCGTTTTGAAGGTAATGAAACATGTAATACAACTAAACACTTATCAATAACATTAATAAGCATTCAACGCATCAAAAGTTCGTTTTAAGAGTTGTCAAACCCTAACCAAACCTCAAAATCACTAATCATGTTAATGTAAGGTTTTCATGTCAATCAACACACCAAAACGAAGCTATTGAAGTAACTAACACTTTGAACACACAAACATTAACATCTAAACACATTTCATCATCCAAAATCAAAGATTAAGCATACACTTTTCATTTTCAAGCTAGTTACACCAAAACATCAAGATCGAACATACAAATCATATATTCATGTTATACACGAGCCATAGACACTAACTAACAACATTTCAAGTATATAAAACGAATTTAGAGAAATTTAGTGTTTTAGAAATGTTACCCAAAATGGATGAAATTGGTACCAAATCGAAGAGGATGATGAGAGGATCACGAATATGTAATTTGTTTTGAAGTTTGCTTCCCGATCCGAATTTAGATGATGAATTAATGGAATGGGTTTGTGTGTGTGTTCTTGAGATGGAGAGAAAAAAAGAGGAGGGAGATGATGGAATGAATGAAAAATGGGTTGACTAGTTGACCTAGTCAACTAGTTTGCCCATTTGGCAACTCCGGTCCCTCGAGTTTCAAAGCGGGTGCGGGATTTAACCGATCGAATATTTTTAAAACGCTCGAGTAAACGGGTGATGTCAAAATTAAATAGCGGAAATATAATGAACGTTACTCACGGGACCTATTAATTTAAATACGAAAGATTATATTTAAAAAAAAAGACGGTGTTAAAATTAAATTTAACAGAAAAACGCGGGATGTTACACACACTCTAACAACACTAAGGTGCTACCTGCTCTTTGGTTCACACCCTAACAAATCGTGCTATAGCGCTACTGGCTCTTTGGTTCACACTATAACACACGTACTATGACGCTACCGGCTCTTTGGTTCACATCATAGCATGCTCGTACATACTATGGCACTACCGGCTCTTTGGTTCATACCAAAGCATACAAATAAATACATTACATACATATGCATATAATCATTCCACTCACCTTAACGATTTAGTGACGATTTACACCTCCACAAGCTTCAAAGCAAGGTACCTAATATAATAAGTACTCGATCAACAAACAAACTTGTTAAACTAAATTCCAACACTTCACTCATGTGCATTTAATGACTTAAATGCATTAAATGCCCCATTTTCACCCAAACCCCCCCCCCCCCCCCCTTTAAGGGTCAAGACCATCATTAATCACTTAAAAGCTAGTGATTAAATTCCAACAACACTAACCATTACACAACTAGGGTATTTCATACCCATATTTCCCAATTAGGTCAATCATTAGCCCCTTGACTAATTTAAAGTCAACACACCCATTTCGGGTTATCTACTAACCCATCTAACACCCATTTACTAATTAACTAGGTGTGTTAGTGATTAACTAACCAATTAGAACTCATAAACATCACTTAACATTTTGAAACCCTAGGTTAGTTACCATTGATTCTTCTTGACTCCATCTTACCCAAGAACACCCAAAATCACCAAATATGGGTTTTATGTTCTTCATTTACCCAAACCCTAACCCTTACACAAAATCAAAGTAAGGAAATTAAAGTTAGAACATACCACTACAACCACAACGGAGCTAGAGAGGAGATGAACAACTTTAATACCCGCACTTTGGTCCGAGAACAACTTCTTCCTCTTGGATTTAAGCTTTCTCTCTCAAGAATCACACTCTCTCTCTCAAATTAAAGTGATATGGATATGGTAGTTAAAAATGGAGTTAATGATACTCCACAAACTGACCAACTGGCCTTTAACTCGTCCACAAGTGAAATTACCAAAAAGCCCATCAAAATATCTCATTAAAACAGCAAAAGCCCGGCTACAGTAGAGAGTGCGCGGCGCGCTCCCTTTGGTGTGCGCGGCGTGCACTAAGCTCAGATTGCTCTCTGACTTCTGTTTAACTGCACAATCATTCCCACACTTTATGTACTCTATATACTCTGTTGTACAATGAAGATTTGGGTCTTACATTAATGCAAATACCACGGCACCTAACTCAAGGTCATGTGCGGTATAGTTCTCCTCATGTTTCTTCAACTGTCTAGATGCGTAGGCAATAACCTTTTCACGTTGCATTAAAGCACAACCAAAGCCTTGCTTTGAGGCATCGCAGTAAACAACAAAATCGTCAGTACCTTTAGGTAAAGATAGAATCGGGGCTGTGGTCAACTTCTCTTTCAGAATCTTGAAAGCAGATTCCTGTTCTTTGGACCACTCAAACTTCTTCCCTTTTTGTGTTAGCTTCGTAAGAGGTTTGGAAAGAAGGGAAAAATCCTTTATGAATCTCCGATAATAACCGGAAAGTCCCAAAAATTGACGAATATGATTCGCAGTCTTTGGTATCTCCCAGTTCTGGATAGCGGTAATCTTAGCCGGATCGACATGTATTCCTCTTCTATCAACAACATGTCCAAGGAATTGTACGGTTTTGAGCCAAAACTCGCATTTAGAGAATTTAGCATAAAGTTGTTCCTTTCGTAAGAGTTCAAGAATCATACGCAAATGTTGCTCATGTTCTTTCTCACTCTTGGAATAGATCAAGATGTCATCAATGAATACAATGACGAATTTATCAAGATAGGGTTTGCAAACACGGTTCATAAGATCCATGAACACAGCAGGAGCATTGGTCAAACCAAAAGGCATGACACAGAATTCATAGTGCCCATAACGAGTGTGAAAAGTAGTCTTAGGAATATCGGATTCCTTGACTCTAAGTTGGTGATATCCGGACCTCAAATCAATCTTTGAATAAACACTTGACCCTTGAAGTTGGTCGAATAGATCATCAATACGTGGTAACGGATAACGGTTCTTGATAGTAAGCTTGTTAAGTTCGTGGTAATCAATGCACATCCTTAACGTACCATCCTTCTTTTTAACAAGTAGAATAGGAGCTCCCCATGGGGACGAGCTTAGATGAATGAAACCTTTATCCAATAGTTCTTGGAGCTGGTTGGAAATTTCCTTCATTTCGGAAGGTGCTAAATGATACGGTGCTTTAGCAATAGGAGCAGCACCAGGAGTTAAATCAATTTGAAATTCAACTTGTCGAGGAGGTGGAAGACCAAGAAGATCTTCAGGAAACACATCGGGAAAGTCTTTAACCACTGGTACATCTTCAATACGCTTCTCTTTCGATTCAATCATCTTAACGTGAGCTAGAATAGCTGGATAACCTTTCTTAAGGTATTTGCGAGTTTTAATACAGGAGATGATGTTGAGATTGGAACCACTCTTTTCACCTTGGATGATGAGAGTCTCTCCATTTTTCAATGGAACATGAACAGTTTTATCGTAACACATGATATAAATAAAACACTTTATTTTATTAAGGAACTAGGCATTAAATAAGCCTTAATACATGATTCGGAATTAGAAATAGTTTTAAGGCATAGCCTTTACATAGATGGAAAAATAGGAAAGATAACTAAAGATTATTAAGATTGAAATAATCTTCATATCTCTTATTTTCGTCCTCAAACTGCTTCATCACTTTTTTCCATGTTATTCTTCACAAGTTTCTCTAACCTTTCGGTTTGAGAGTCGAGAGACTCTTTGATAAACTTATCATATTGCTCGTTCTTCCCTTTTTGCTTTTCTTAGAGATATTCGAGATTGTCATAAAGGTTGGTAACCCGACTATTAACGGCATTAATGTCGTATTCCCTTAGGGCGGGTTGCTTGTCGACTCGGCTTCTCTCCATTTGCATTCGGAAGTTAACATCCTCCTGGAGATGAGCAAGTGATTGCTTTCCCCAACGAGTGTTGTGTTCTTCCTCGTACTTTAGGAGCCTTAATTATTTTCTTAGTTCAACATTTTCCTCCACCAAATTCTTAATTTCGCGGTCCTTCTCATCCATACGGACCTCCACTCTCGCCATGTGATGAAGCAAACCCTCATACTTAGCAGCATCATTATAAGAAGAAGATCGGACTCTTTTCCTTGATGGACCAGTTTCCTCAGGACGTTTCCCCTTGTCTTCAGTTTTTAGGGTCGGGTAGTGATCGGGAGAATTAGGTAAAGTATCCGAACTATAGGTTGGTGAACGAGGACCACCAAAGCCATAAGGTGGACTTTGGGCTGGTCTTTCAGTGGAAGACCCTTTAGTATCTTCTTCGGTAAGCTTGAAAAGAGTCATTTTGTTCGTTTGATGAAAATTAGACATCCTAACATTAGGAAAGAGACTTTGATTAGCATTTTAAGAAAAGATTATCAAAGCAAGATTGTTAAGATTATAAGGTAATCCTAAGTGCTTTAAGTCTAAGGCAGGAAAGGTTATAGTTTCCTAAATTGCTAAGGCACCCTAGCTAACACATAAGGCACACACAAAAATGCAATCCTGGTTCTCTATAACAGCCTGGTTATGCTCTGATACCAATCTATCACACCCCCAGTTAGGATCTGGGCGAGATGTGACTTAATATCAAAATATACCAACATATTATAATAATGAGAACAATACTATATGAGAAAGTTAAACTTTATGGAGTACGCAGCGGAAAATGAAATGTCGTTACAAAGGAGTAAAGTAAATGTTTAAATGCAATAGTAATAAATGCGGTAACCTCTTGATCCTATGTCCAAGTAGCATCACATAAGCGGTAGATAAGTAAGCTTGAATCAAACAGCACCTGAGACAAAACATGTTAAAGTGTCAACCAAAAGGTTGAGTGAAGTTCATAGGTTTAACAAAAGTTTGACCATTATTTTATACCACAAGATTTAGTTTGTAAAGTTGATCTCCCGCAGGATCAAAAAGTTATGCCAAAGCGTGATATTTAGACTAAACGTTCAAGTTTGCCCCATGACAAGTTGTGTCTGTCCTTGTCGGTTTAATTTCATTATCAAGTAATACAAAGACTTAGTCAAATGTATCGGGGACGTTACTCCCGTTAGGCCTACCCCCAATAATTAAGCATGCAGCAGCAATTAAAAATATCACTGTAGGGACTTAGTTGGACATAGCCGGGTATAGCATAGTTTAATAGTTTGGTACTTATGTCTAAGTTATAAAAAGTAAAAACAGCATGTGTCTCACCCCAAGTAAAGTAAGTAAGTTTGCTAGCAATAAAGAGGGGCTATGAATTCACCTTAGTAAGTAGAGAGAGTTATTCCTCGGAATAAAGAGTTGAACGAGTGAGCAGAAAAGTCAACCTATTGACATTTAAGAGTAGTTAAGTGTTTTGCCCATGTTTAAGTTTAAGTATGTGTTTAAGTATAGTTTGTTTTACTAAGTTTCTATTCCTAGTAAGTTACTATTTTTATAAAGTTTCCATTTTTAGAAAGTTTCTTATTTTACTAAGTTTCTATGACTAGAGAGTTTCTACTTTTATCTGTGTTTTCCATTTTAGGATACTTGTCATATTAGATAAGCTTCCAATCACCCCTTTTCCTTTGAATGGCTAATTTAGATCTAGGGGCTTGAGCCATAGGACCCTTTTAAATCGGAAATCCAAACCCTCTTCCTAGAATCTCATAGAAACCATTAGTCAAGAAAGTTTGAAGATCTATACATCTCTAATACATATCCTAAAATGTTTTTATGTTACAATATAAGTAGTAGGTTATAGGTGCTAGTAATAGTAATAGTGTATACATGTTATTTATTTTATTTTTAATTGCATATAATTTATAACATTATTTACATGTTTCGGTAAAAATAATAACCGAAGTAAAAAGTAAAAAGTAAAAAAGTAAAAAGTAAAAAGTAAAAAGTAAAAATAAAAATAAAAAGTAAGAAAAGAATACTTACTAGTAGTAATTCTTCAAAGAGAGAATGAGAGAAATTTTGGTGTTAGTTTGAATGAGAAATGAGGGGTATTTATACTTGAAAAAATTAGGTAAAAATAATAAAATAATTAAAAGAAAAAAAATATTTTAATTCTTTATGGGATTTTAAAATTAAAAAGTATTAAATGTTAGGTCATGGGATAATGCACAAAATAAAATAATAAAAGTAGTTTTTCCATTACAATTTTTAATTAAAAAGTAATTTATTTATTTTTTTCATTTATTTTAAGGATTTTTTTTATATAAATAAATAAATTGATTTAATACTTTTCCAAGAATATTTGTCAATAATATTTTATTTTTATTTTTTTATTTAATTAATAAATACAAATTTTGCGTAAAAATAATAAATAATTCGGTATTTTGTATTTTTAATAATAATTATGATTTTAATTATTAAACTATAGTTTTAGTAAGTTTGTAAATATTATTACATTTATATATAATTGGATTTATTATATAGTTATTTATATAATACATTAACTAAATAATAAAAGTGATACAAAGTTTATATACTTAGTTAAATTATGTCAAATTATATAAAATAATAATATATTATTTATTTAAGCGTACATTGTTGACTAAAAATTACTTTTTGGTCAATATTTAATTGTATATAACAACCCTTAATACATATAGTCGGACATATAACCCTAGGGTTAATTCAGTAATTTAGAAGTCGAAAAGTGAGGGTTGT
Organism: Rutidosis leptorrhynchoides; assembly: GCF_046630445.1. NCBI lineage: Eukaryota > Viridiplantae > Streptophyta > Magnoliopsida > Asterales > Asteraceae > Rutidosis > Rutidosis leptorrhynchoides. The sequence continues at coordinate 218,654,504 of NC_092338.1, read as the reverse complement.
TACATACTAAGATAAGGTATATGATATGCATGTCGTTGGAAAGCTGATGAAAAATTAATAACTTTTCATTTAGGAAACGTATTGTTTCGATGAACGGATTAAAAGATACGGCCAACTGAATTTTAGTATTGTTATTAAAATGATTATTATTATTACTATCATCGTTATTATCGTTAAGGTTATTATTATTATTATTATTATTATTATTATTATTATTATTATTATTATTATTATTATTATTATTATTATTATTATTATTATTATTATTATGTGTATGATCATTAATATTATCATAATATTTATTATTATTAGTATCACTATCAGTAAAACTAATATTAGTATCACCTAATTATTATAATTACTATTATTATCATTATTTTGAATGCGATATAAAAGACGACTAAAAAGCTATTAAACAAATTGATTAGTTAATAATGAGTATAAATATCATGATGAAATTTAAGTATTGTAAGATATTGATTCAGATAAAAATACCGTTTTTATTATTTTTATCATTATCATTATTATTATTATTAAAAGTATCATTAATATTAAAACTATCATTTTTATTAAAATTATCATTTTTAATAAGAATATTATTGTTAGTATAAAATATCATTATTATTATCATTTTAGCATTATTATTATTAAAAATTATCATTTTGAATAGAATTATTATTTTTATAAAATATTATTATTATTACAAAATAATACAACTTTTACTTATTATTATTATTATCAATATTATTGTATCAAATAAATATGCGATACAAAGATGTTTTTACCACACGTAATATAATTACATTAATAATACATACTACAATATTTTTATAATATTAAGTGAATTTATTAAATTATATTACTTAAGATATATAAAAGTATATTCTTATCATATATAAATTTTTAATATAAATTTTTATTTATTAATAAAAGATCTACTCTAATAAAATTTGATAAATATATTTAAATATATATAAAACGACTATTTAAGTTTCATATTAAACATGTATGGATCTTGTAAATCATTTTGGGTCAAATTGACTTTTGTTGACTTTTACATATCGATCTCGAGCATTAAGATTGTGATACACTATGAATTGACCTAAATTGTTAGACAAATATTGACCAACATATAAATATATATACTTAATTTAGGTTCGTGAATCCGAGGCCAACCCTGCACTTGTTCAATGCCGTCATTTGCATTAATGCTACGAAATACAGTATTGTGAGTTTCATATGATCCCTTTTACTCTTTACATTTTTGGGACTGAGAATACATGTGCTGCTTTTATAAATGTTTGACGAAATAGCCACAAGTACTCAAAACTACATTCTATGATAGAATTATTTGGATTTAGTGGTTCGATTTCTATAAAGATTGCATTAGCTTCCATCGGTGAGATTGTTTTGCATATTCACATTAGCTACCGTTGGTGAGATTGTTTTGCATCTTGATAAATGGTTCAATTTCTATAAAGATTGCATTAGCTACCATCGGTGAGATTGTTTTGCATTGCATGTTGCATTAGCTACCATTGGTAGATTATTTTGCATCTTGGTTGCATTAGCTACCGTCGGTGAGATTGTTTTGCATTTTAGTATTAGCTATTGTCGATGAGATTTTTTTGCACTTTCTGTATTCCCATCAGGTGTTCTTCATATGAATGATTTTTAGCCGTGAGCAGACCGGCATATTATTTAAAAAAATGAAATATTGTGGTCTATTAAAATTATGAAATGATTATTTATGATAAACCAATGAACTCACCAACCTTTTGGTTGACACTTTTAAGAATATTTATTCTCATGTATTAAAGAAGTCTTCCGCTGTGCATTTGCTCATTTTAAAGATATTACTTGGAGTCATTCATGACATATTTCAAAAGATGTTGCATTCGAGTCTTTGAGTTCAACAAGATTATTATTAAATCATTGATAGTTTGATATATTATGAAATGGTATGCATGCCTGATAACTTTTGATGTAATGAAAGTTTGTCTTTTAACAAAACGAATGCAATGTTTGTAAAATGTATCATTTAGAGGTCAAATACCTCGCAATGTAATCATATGTTATTGTATTCATCCTTATGGATTAGGATGGGTCATCACATGTGGTATCAGAGCGGTGGTCTTAGCGAACCAGGTCTGCATTAGTGTGTCTAACTAATAGTCGTTAGGATGCATTAGTGAGTCTGGACTTCGACCTTAGCTGCAAGTCAAAAGTTTTGCTTATCATTTTCTGTCGAAAATTACCTGCTTATCATTCTTAGTCTAGACACATCTTATTGCATTAATTGAGTGAAAAGTGTATAGAAAAAATTCATAATTTAGCGTATCTGCTAATTCATATCTTAGCGTATCTGTTACTGTAAACTTTGCCTGACATATTCCGTAAATCCCTCTGTAATCTACGAAATCTTTTGTTATATATATATATATATATATATATATATATATATATATATATATATATATATATATATATATATATATATATATATATATATATATATATATATATATATTCTATGCAATTAGAATATCATCCGATAGCCGGAGATCATTTCATATTGAAAAATCCTTTGTTCAATCGTACGAAATGGAATTCTCCACTAGTTCAAGTCCCTCAGATTCTGATATGGAGTTTCACTCAAGCTCTGAAAGCAGTGTGACCGGAATGGATCTACTAATCAGCTATCATCTATTCTGGATGAATTGGGGATGGGTTTGTAGCCTACTTAATCATTAGAGACAAGAAGAAGGCGATCCCTTCCATCCACCACATTGCCCTCTTGGCGAAGAACCTGAAGCATTTACCGGCGAACCTGTCCGAGACACCATTTTCTCTCTCATTTCCAGGGTGTCTCATCACGATTATATATTATCTCAAATTCTAGACCTTATTCACCCGCTCGTTTGAACCACCGATCATCCAGGTGTAATAGAAGAAGTTAACGAGCTTCGCGCTCCAGTATTGGCTTTAGAGAATATGGTTCAAAGGTTACAAGTACCAGCAGCAACACCGACATCAATAGCACCACCATCATCAACATCAACGGTACCATTACCACCACCAACAACAACATCCGCATCCCACACCTCAACATCACAATATGTACCTCGAACATTAATGTCATACACACCATAGATACCAAGTAGTACCAGCAACATTAACCGATGAAGTATTGATTCATAACTTCATTGGAGAAGCATTCTGCGGTGATTATGTAATCTCTAAAGTCTTAGAGATTATTTATTCCTGCTTTAACCATAAATCAGACGAGTGGATCGAAGTGATAGAGGGGAGAATATGAACCCTAACAGAAATGGTGCGTGTGTTAAAAAATAGATTTGTTATAAAAGCAGCATCAGCAGTACCGACAGCATCACCAGCACTAGCAGTGTTGACAACATCACCAGCACCATCAGTACCGACAGCATCACCAGCACCGGCAGCATCTACAACATCACAAGCATTGCCAGTTTCATAATCACCACGAACATCATCACAAACCAACAACGAGTATATCGTATCAACGAGTTATGAAGTATTAACTCATTCCCTCTGAAGAATTTATATGTATATTTTATATACATATGAATTTTTTTTTTAAAAAGACAATATATCTTTTCGTACTAAGCTATTATGTATGAATTGAAAAAGGGTAGATACTACTCGGATTAATTCATATTCATATTACTAATATGCTATAATGTTCATCCTTCGTTAACAACTTAACCATTGTTAACTACAATCACTGTTTCAACACAATATATTCCATAACAAACCAAGTGTATTATCCAATTATATGTTTGATTTTACACTTTCATATTCGATATGCTCGAAACTCACTAGAAAACATCATCGTATCTTGCGAAGTTCACAAGAATTCCACGAACATCAACATCCTTCATCGAGGAATATCAATTAGTATCGATAATGAAGTACTAATTACATTAGTGAAACACTCCGCAAAAATTATGTAATCTTTAATGTTTTAAAGATTATTCATTTTCAATTCCAGCTAAAAATCAAATGAGTTTAATAGTATATTATCTCGGTAAATCTGTATTACATCTAAAGAAAATATACATACATATATATTTTCATAGAGACTGTAATGAAATTCATTTGTACAAAAATGTTACTTGTGAAATTTTTTTTTTAACGGGTAGGTAATACCCGAGAGATATATAAATTCACAATTAATATGTTACATTTTTTGAATCTGATTCTGCAATCATCAACTATACTCACTACTTTCACAACAATATACATTCTTTCATAGAATTCAAAACAACCATTCTCATCCAAATTTGATTACATAATCTGATTTTGACAAATCAAAATCCAAGTCAAGATTTAAGAGAAACATCACTCTTAGATTCCTACTTTTTTCAAAGTTATATTTTTACTTCAAAACTATGCTAGAACATCACTTCTATTCATACAACCCATAAAAATATTCGTATTATTCAAAATTCTAGAACATCATATGTATATTAACAATTACAATCTGTTTTCCAACCCTTCAAAATTCTTGAAGACACTTCAAATAATGAACAATCAAGATGATGATCCAACCATATATTACCCATAGTCTTGTACCTGAAAAACCCTCGAAACCAAAGTCATAATTTAACACATATCCGTGTCAGATCCTTTGGCATTTATTACCAAAAATAACTTTTCAATCCCTTTTCAAAATAGACAGTTTTGTCACAACTCCAGCAAATCAACTTCAATTGTTCATTCGAATAAGCCTTATTATAACGATTACCCCTTCATCATTGTTACTGGGGAACCGTTTATATCCCACCACATTAGCAGTAAACTTACCAGCAATTCCATTGATCTTTAAGCCTCTCTGAAAAATCACTATACTTATTCATTGAAACCCTATCATGTACTTATCTGCATCTTGTAATGATAGTTGCCATATCAAAAAGCTTGAATCATTATTCTCGAGTTTTGCAGCAAATCTATGCCAACATTTATATATATACATATAACGTTTATCTCCTAGACTTACATACTTCGAATGTGAAGTTTCTGAAAAACAACCTAAACTGCGAACTAGTTCTCGAAATTTTGAAAAATGCTGATGAAGCAGCAAAAATTGTAAACGACCTTAACAGTCAAAAGTTTGATGATAAAGAGTAGTGTGTTGGAAAAGCTCGGAAAAAGAGAATGTTTGGAACTGAAAAACTGTTGAACAAACCATGAAAGAGGCTGTGGACAAATCACAAAGACGAAATCTACCTTCAAAGAATCCAAATAATTCAGTGTCTGCTGAAATAGTTAGCAAACACCTTACTCCTTGTTCTAAACCTTCACAGACAAATTTCCCGTATCATCCTTTGATTCCAGATATTTTAAAATACTAAAACATTATCGAATCTTTCATTATAAATATCTTCGATAATTCTGAAGATATATTCATAACTATTCTTATCTGGGATGATTTATCTCTTCGCACTATCTGTGCTACATCATAAAAGAAACCATTTTAGTTTCTAAATTCTGAAACCTTCTAGTTTAAAATATGAATGTTTTTTTTTTTTTTGAAGTAGTGTTGGGAACTGAAGCATGAGTTAGTATAATATAATGACACTTTATCAACATGATTATATTACAGTAAGTCATGCTGAGTTTCTAAATGGAACGTGATGATTCACAGATCATAACGTCATCATGTGCCATGTTACACGACTCTTGTATTCTACTTAAACTCTAAACATATCAAGAAAATATTTTCTTGATGATTCGGTCTTTTCCGAGGTATTCTGGTAATTTGACAAATCAAGATTGAAATGTCCCGTTCATATTGATTATAAATGTTCCATATTAATTGATTTCATCGCGAGGTTTTGACCTCTATATGAGACGTTTTTAAAAGACTGCATTCATTTTTAAAATAACCATAACCTTTATTTTATCGATAAAGGTTTAAAAAACATTACGTAGATTATCAAATAATGATAATCTAAAATATACCGTTTACACACGACCATTACATAATGGTTTATAATAAGAATATATTACATCAAAAATAAGTTTCTTGAATGCAGTTTTTACACAATATCATACAAGCATGGACTCCAAATCTTGTCCTTATTTTAGTATGCAACAGCGGAAGCTCTTAATAATCACCTGAGAATAAACATGCTTAAAATGTCAACAAAAATGTTGGTGAGTTATAGGTTTAACCTATATATTATCAAATCATAATAATAGACCACAAGATTTCATTTTTATAACACATCTCATATCAGGCATTTCACAAACTGCATAGAGATAAAAATCATTCATATGTTGGACACCTGGTAACCGACGTTAACTTAATGCATAGAATATCTCCAAAACAGAACCTCTCGTCTGTATAATAATCTCGAAGTACTAAACCATCCATAACCTGAATGGGGGTTGTTAAGCCCAATAGATCTATCTTTAGGATTCGCGTCAATTAGGGGTCATTTCCCTAATTCTTAGGTTACCAGACTTGAAGGGCGATATTCGATTTAATAATCCAACCATAGAATGTAGTTTAATGTACTTGTGTCTATTTTGTAAAACATTTATAAAGCTTCATGTATTCTCATCCCAAAAAAAAATTATTAGATTGTAAAAGTGGGACTATAACTCACTTTCACAGATTTTTACTTCGTCGGGAAGTAAGACTTGGCCATTGGTCGATTCACGAACCTAAAACAAATATCTACATATATATCAATTTATGATCGGAATATATTCACAACATGTTTTATTACGATTTTATGATTTAAGTTTGTTAAGTTAGCAGTCCTCGTTAGTAACCTACAACTAGTTGTCTACGGTTAGATGTACAGAAATAAATCAATATATATATCTTGAATCAATCCATGACCCAGTGTATACACGTCTCAGGCTAGATCACAACTCAAAGTATATATATTTTTGTAATCAACCTCAACCCTGTATAGCTAACTCAAACATTACTTCATATAGAGTGTCTATGGTTGTTCCAAATAATATATATAGATGGGTCGATATGATATGTCAAAACATTGTATACGTGTCTATGGTATCCCAAGATTACATAATATGTATAATACAATATAAATTAGTTAGGATATGGTTAGTCAAGATTTGTTACAAAATTTTCGTAGCTAAAACTAGCAAGTTTATCCAATTTTGTTTTACCCGTCATTTCTTCGTTTCAAATCCGTTTGGAGTGATTCAAGTTGATATGGTTTCATAATGAACTGAAATTTATGAAACTAAACAGAAAAAGTATAAGTTTATAGTCATAAATACAGGTTACAAGTCATTTTTTAAAGAGGTAGTCATTTCCATCGAAAAAATGACATCTTGATGACCATTTTGAAAAACATACTTCCACTTTGTGTTTAACCATGATTTTTGGATATAGTATCATATTCATATGTAATATCATTTTTCCATAAAACAAACTTCCAATTCAAAGATTAAGATACTTTTCTATTTTTTTAACCCAAAACAGCCCCCGATTTCACTACGACGGTGTATGTCCGGTTTTACGGTGTTCTTCGTGTTTTCAGGTTTTAAATCATTAAGTTAGCATATCATATAGATATAGAACATGTGTTCAGTTGATTACATGTTCAAATCTTTGAATAAGATAGTTTTATATATATATGAATCGAATGATGTTATGAACATCATTACTACCTCAAGTTTAGTAGGTAAACCTACTGAAAGTGACAAAAATTAATCTAGCTTAAAATGATTCTTGGATGGCTTGAAAGTTCTTGAAGTAGAATCATGACACGAAAACAAGTTCAAGTAAGATTTTCACTCGAAATAAGATAGTTATAGTTATAGAAATTGAATCAAAGTTAAATATGAGTATTACCTTGTATTATAAAGATATCTTACTGTAAATAAGAAAGATTTCTTGAGCTTAGATGATTACTTGGATTGGATTAGAAAGCTTGGAAGTAATCTTGCAAACTTGATAGTATTCTTGATTTTAAGAAACTAGAACTTATAGAATTTATGAAGAACACTTATAACATGAAGATAGAACTTGAGAGAGATCAATTAGATGAAGAAAATTGAAGAATGGAAGTATTTGTAGGTGTTTTTGGTCGTTGGTATATGGATTAGATATAAAGGATGTGTAAGTTTGTTTTCATGTAAATAATTCATGAATGATTTATAATATTTATTGTAATTTTGTGAGATATTTCATGCTAGTTTCCAAATGATGGTTCTCACATGTTTAATGACTCACATAGGCTACTATGGAGCTGATCATTGAAGTGTATATACCAATAGTATATACATCTAGAAGCTGTGTATTGTATGAGTACGAATACGGGTGCATACGAGTAGAATTGTTGATGAAAATGAATGAGGATGTAATTGTAAGCATTTTTGTTAAGTAGAAGTACTTTGATATGTGTCTTGAAGTCTTTCAAAAGTGTACTAATACATCTAGATACACTACATGTATATACATTTTAACTGAGTCGTTAAGTCATCGTTAGTCGTTACATGTAAGTGTTGTTTTGAAACCTTTAAGTTAACGATCTTTTTAAATGTAATTAATTCATTGTTATTATACTTAAATGAGATGTTAAATTATTATGTTAACATGATAAAATGGTGTATGAATTTATCTTAACATCATATATATATGTTAAAATACTATTACAACGATAATCGTTACGTATATATATTGTTTCGAAATTCTTACGTTAGTAGTCTTGTTTTACATATTAAGTATATTGTTAATATACTTAATGATATATATATATAATTATCATTTTATCATGTTAAATATAGTGTAACAATATCTTAATATGATACATATGTATTTAGTAAGACGTTGTTATAACGATAATCGTTATATATATCGTTTCGAGTTTCTTAACTTAGTAGTCTCATTTTTATGTATATAACTCATTGTTAATATACCTAGTGATATACTTACTTATCATAATATCATGTTAACTATATATATATATATATATATATATATATATATATATATATATATATATATATATATATATATATTTATCCTCATATAGTTTTTACAAGTTTTAACGTTCGTGAATCGCCGGTCAACTTGGGTGGTCAATTGTCTACATGACACTCATTTCAAATAATCAAGTCTTAACAAGTTTGATTGTTTAACATGTTGGAAATATTTAATCATGTAAATATCAATTTCATTTAATATATATAAACATGGAAAAGTTCGGGTCACTACAAATATCGTGCCATTACAATTTCTTTCTTAAAACATTAACCATGTTCATTCCTAAATTCATATCTACGAATTCTGGACCATTACATGCGGTGCTTACTGGCAAGAAGAGAAAAAAAAAAGAATGAAGCTCCGAAATAGAAATTGGAGCATAAATCGCAGCAAATAGAGAAAACATTAACTGCAGATGTCAATGATTATAGAAAGACAAAAGCAGAGACATCGAAATATAAAGGAAGATACAAAATCTAACAACAAACCAGAAATTACAAACCATATATATTGATGCATATAGCTATATATAGACGCGGGAGAACTAAGAACACTATAAAACCAAGAGTATATTAGAAGCAAATAGATTCTTTTGATGGAAAATAAAAAGAAGAATGACAGATATGAAAGTTAGGAATATATCAAGAAGCAGAACTGGATGGAGCATTTTGACAAATGCTTTAAAGTATGAATTGAGGGAGAAAGAATAGAAGGTGTGAGCTGTGGAAATAAGGAAACGAAGGGGGTGGATTTATAGTGAAATATCTGACAGAGTAATCGAGACAGATTATCGCATTTAACGGAAGAGGATCCTAATTTCCTTAAATACCGAAGAATCAAATCTTATTACGAAGATTTTCTCTAAATCCCTTGAACTCCGGAAAGAAATCCTATCTACGCCAAAAGATATGACGGATCTACATTTATTCATTTTACTCTTTTGTAATAACTTCACTTGTACTCTTCACAAAATCGAATTGTTTTATCTATATTACTCAATAATGATAAAACCTTATTTTTCAGCTCATATGCGTCATGAAGACATACTTATTGTCAGCCATGACCATCCTAATCAAATTTCGGGATGAAATTTCTTTAACGGGTAGGTACTGTGACAACACGAAAATTTCTGACCAAATTTAAACTTTATCTTTATATGATTTAATATTTTCGACGTGATAAGCAAAGTCTATAATGTGGAAATCTCAAAAACTTTGAAATATGTTCATGTAATCAATTACCCTTCGACTGCTCTTGACGATTCACGAACAATTATGTGTAAATATATATGTATGAATATATACATATGTGTGATTATTAAATTAAGAAATATTAACAAAATATTAAACGGTTTGATTGACATGTAAATATATTAGGAAATCTATTTTATGACTTGTAAACGTTAGCAAAATATTAAACGTATAACGTTATACTTATTCGTTATAGATAAACGTCTTTGTAATAAAAAGTGTTATGTGAAATGTATATATATATATATATATATATATATATATATATATATATATATATATATATATATATATATATATATATTGAGCTTATATATATTTGGTTTCGAATACAATTAATAGATATAAAACGTACTACGATATGTTTCGAAAGATTTGTACATTTTACAATATGTCAAAAAGTAAATTATTAAAGTTATTATCAGTATCTTTTACTGTTATAAATTTTAGAAATTATATACAATGATTTGAGTGTCACGTTTTCTTTAAAAAGGAATATAACTTTATAAATGTCTGGAACCACTTTTGACACATTGTTACCGAGTCATTTTAATAAGGATAAAGGTTTTAACGTTATCTTAAAAATTAGAATCTTTTTAGAAACCTTTTGACAAGTTATAAATGATAACGGTCCGTGATTTAATTGAATATATATATATATATATATATATATATATATATATATATATATATATATATATATATATATATATATATATATATATATATATATATATATATATATATATATATATATATATATAACTTTCAACGTGTAATTAAAAACATGTTTATATATATATATTTTAAATTATTTAATAAACGATATTAGTATTCGATTATTGAATCAATTGTTATTTAGATAAGTTAACTTATGAGAATTTGATGCATGAATAAATTATATGATTTAAAATATAAATGTTATATGAAATAATAATTTCTATTATTTAATCGATTCTAAAATGAACTTTGAAATATAAATAATTTTGAAAAACCAAATATTATATTATTAAATAGATATTTCAATTACATATGATATGTACGAATTTATATTTTTAATATAAGTATAAATATATATACTTTACAAAGTGATTTAATATAATATTAATTATATACAAAACGTTTTGATTTAAAATTATATTATCATATGTATATATAACGAGACGTCGATTTATAGAAGCAAATGACCAAAACACTCACATGTATAAGTTACACTTGGTGTAATATGAGTTATCAATAATTTTAGTCTATATTTTGACAAGGGTACGAGTCACGAAATGTAAAGTACCAGTTTTCTAAACGTATGAAATGTTATTCGAAAAATCAAAAATGGGACATCAGTCGAGCGACAACGTACGAGTCATCGGAGTTAATGTTACAAGTCAACGTTGCACATAAATATAATATAATATATATAATTATTAAGATTTAATATATAAATTAAATAAATAAATATATATATTAAAATGACTGTCGGAAGCCCTTGTTGGTGGATTGTGAGCTGGAGGATACTGCCATTTGAAGCGCCTCGTTCATATTTCTTATAAACATTTCACAATAGTTGATTACATCGCGAGGTATATGACCTCTATATGATACATTTTACAAACATTGCATTCTTTTTTAAAAGACAAACTTTCATTACTTCGAAAATTGATAGGCATGCATACCATTTCATAATATATCCAGCTATAAATGACTTAATAATATTCTTGATGAACTCAACAACTCGAATGCAACGTCTTTTGAAATATGCCATGAATGACTCCAAGTAATATCTCTAAAATGAGCAAATGCACAGCGGAAGATTTCTTTCATACCTGAGAATAAACATGCTTTCAAGTGTCAACCAAAAGGTTGGTGAGTTCATAAGTTTATCATAAACAATAAAATTCATCATTTTGATAGACCACAAGATTTAAATACAGTACACCTATCTCGTGTACAAAACCATTTTTCATAATGCTTAGCAGAGTAGGTTCGTATCCTTTTCTCCCTCGTAGGTTGCCTCGCGATTTTTAAATAACCGTACACATATCTCGTGCACAAAAATAATACATATAACCTGTGTATAAAAATCATTCTCTCGATACATAACATTCATTTCGATTTCATTGCTCAACATGGTAACCGACCTTAATGTAACGACCCGGATTTTTTGATCGTTTTATACTTATGAGATTAATATTTACATAAATTAAACCTTACCAACATGATAAGCAATCTAAATTATTGAGATTTATGTTTTTGAAAAGAGTTTTACACAACGTTTGACGGTCCAATTTGGCCGATGATATCACGAACTATATAACATACGATAATTATATGTTTGTGTATATATATGTATTTATATATATTTAACATGATCTAAGGATGTTTAACATCTCATTGTGTACTAATAACAATGAGTTGTAGGTATATTTTGAAACTACTAACTTAAGTTTTCAAAACGATAACTATACGTAACGTTCTTTGACATAAATACTTATAACCTATAATACTTATACATGCATCGTATAGATATGTATTTTACCACTTTTAAAGGGCTTACATACATAAAACAATATAAGTATATTTACAAAAGATAGCTATATTTGAATCCTCGTTTCGTTTTCTCAAAGATTTCTATACGTACACCTAGGGTATAGGTACCCGTATCATACCCATCTTCTAGATGTATTTACTATTGGTATATACACATCAAATCAACCTTTTAATCAGCCATGTTATTGCCCTAAGTATAAGGTAATTAGAATTTGGAAGTTTGTTGACTAATTACATAAAATTACAACTTAAAAATCTTGTCTTTGTCCCCCTTGAAACACGTTTTTAAAGGAGTGTTAGGATCATCATTTTGATTCAAATTTTACTTCCATTTCTTAGCTAAAAACACACATCCTTATGAGCCTTAAACACCTTAACCATCTCAGCCCACAACCATGAAGATCTAGCTTCAAAAACAACACTTAAACATCATAAGAAAACCTTTCCAAGAACACTTCAAAAATCCTTCCAAATTTACAAGTTTACTTCCAACCTTTGATCCAACTCCACCACTCTCTTGGTTCTAGGATTTTACTCATATTTTACAGCAATCTTGTCCAAGTAACTTGAGGTAGTAACTTTGTTCATAATCTTTTTCGATTCATATTTATATAGCTATCTTATTTTGTGATATAAAATTTTAACAACAAGAACATAGTTTGAATGATTTCAAATTTGTTCGCAAACTAAATAGATCCTTCTAACTTAACTTTTAAAATACCTCAAGACTTGTAATATATCATAATGATATGCTAATTTGACAAGATACAACTTGTTTTTACAAAGAACACCTTAAAACTGAATCTATGTCGTCGGAGTGTAACCGGGGGCTGTTTTGGGTTGGATAATTAAAAACCATCTTGAACTTTGAATTAGAAGTTCATGTTCTGGAAAAATTATATTTCTTATGAATATGTTAACACATAAAAATTTCATGGTTTAATTCAAAGTATAAGTATTTTTAGAAAAATGACCATTAAATGTTGTTTTTATGACAAAAATGATTACTTTCATAAGATTCACCTAGAGTTTGGACTATAACCTGTGATTCCGAATGTAAACCAAGGTATTTACAGTTCATATTCTTAAAATTTGACTCGATCCAAGGAAGTGGCAAGTTGAATCAACAAAAACGGAGTTGTAACGAAGAAACTACGACTAAAATAAGATCGGGTATACAAAGCTTGTTTAACAACGAAAATAATTGGAGAAAAATTAAATAAATCATATCTTTCCTAATTAATATGATATTTCATATATATTTACTCATGATTTAATTTTATATATTTCAGGACCACCCGTAAACAACACGAGAAGATTAATCATAAGACCTCATGTACGTACGCAACACGTCATTTGACAACACGGTACTTTATGTACGCAACACGTCATTTGACAACACGGTACCGTGGGTCAAGATTAATTCCGATCAACATGAATACGATGGGGTCTTTATTTTTTTTTTAAGCAACTAATTGTGGACCACTAACATCAGACTGCTAACTACGGACTAAGAAAATATTAAAAGTATTAAAAGTATATATATATGTAATGATTACTTAAAAAGAAAATATGTTGATATATCATATATATGGTTAGGTTCGTGATATCAATCGGAGACCAAGTCGTGTTATTATCTTCAAGACAAAAGTGAGTATATAGTCCCACTTTTAAACTCTAAATATTTCGGGATGAGAATACACGCATTTTATGATTTACGTTATGGACACAAGTGATTAAAAATATATATTCTACGTTGAGTTGTACCACTGGCATACTTCCCTGTAACTTGGTAACTATTATTTACATGAGGTATTGTAAACGCGAATCCTGTTGATAGATCTATCGGGCCTGACAACCCCAACCGGACTGGACGACCAGTATTCAACGGTTGCACAGTACTTCATTTCGGTGACTACACTTGGTACGGTGTAGTAAGATTTCATAATAAAGGGAATATGCGACGTTGATTAAATGTTAAGTATGGTTATCAAGTGCTCAACAACTTAGAATATTTTTATTAAAACGTTTATATATGAAATCTTGTGGTCTATATTTATAACGCTGCCGGCATTAAACCTATATCTCACCAACTTTATGTTGACATTTTAAGCATGTTTATTCTCAGGTGATAACTAAAAGCTTCCGCTGCAACATGTTGAATTTAAGCAAGCTCTTGAGTATGCATATTTGTGTCAAAAATAAAACTGCATATCGGAGGATTTGTAATGTAAAATATATTGGAGGTCGTATTGTTATTATCACATGTAAAGTTTGTAAGTCTAAGATTATCGCTAAACGATAATCATTATTAAGTTGTTTAAACCTTGTATTTGTAATAAAAAGCTATGGTTTGTATTGTAAAAACGAATGCAGTTTTTGAAGAATGTCGCATATAGAGGTCAATACCTCGCGATGAAATCATATGTTATTGTATTCGTCCCTATGGTTAAAGTCGGGTTATGACATGTGGTATCAGAGCATTGGTCTTAGAGAACCAGAAAATTTGCATTAGTGTGTCTTATCGAGTTTTTTAGGATGCATTAGTGAGTCTGGACTTTGACCGTGTTTGATTTCGAAAACTATTGCTTATCCTTGTTGGTTAAAAATTAATATGTAAATATTATGTGGTATTAACGTGCTAGTTGTTATGTGATAGATGTCTGGCTTAGAACTTATTATCACATTCAGTGACTCCGAACCAGAATCTTCAGATGGTGTTCCAGTCACTAACCTATCCGATGATGAAAACGACACCTTTGGGGAAGACTCACAAGTTCCGGATGAATCAATTGAAGAGGAACCAGAAATTGATCCTGAGGAGGAAGAAATATAGGAAATTATGAAAGACAAGTTCGAACGAGGAAAGAAACGAAAGGCTACTGAAATGGAAAATCCAAATCCCGAGTCTAGAGAGAATGTTGTCACACCAACTCCACCAGATACTTCCACACCTATTCCCGCTATTCCTATTAGTTCTATCCCGACATCCAGTTCTTTGGTTCCTCAGCCAAAACGCAGGGAGACAACCAGAATAACCTTTAAGCGATTTCTTTGAACACAAACGCTTTGGCTTAAATGATGCGCTGTTGTTTTAAACCATGGGATCATATAATGTTTTGTATAATATTACTAGTGTGGTTTGCTTAATGTTTGATGTAATACAAGCATATGTAAAATAGTGAAGTGTGAAATGCAATAATTTTCCATGGTTAAGTATTATTTGGGTGGTAGTAATTGATTTTCGTACTAAGCTATTAAGTATGAACTTTAACGGGTAGGTACTACCCTAGATATAATTATAAAACGCTAATAAGAAGAAAAGGCTTTTATAATAATAACTGGTTCATATTATTAATAAGCTACGATGTACTGTAAATACATACTACATCTATAATATTCCATGTGAATAATTATTTTTTTTTTCATTCTTGTTGAAGATTATGGCGCGATTGAACCGAATGACGGAACAAGAAATCCAGGAACTCATCAATCAGCGAGTGAACGACAGAATGTTATGGGTCGAGGCTGCAAGAGGTGCTGTAGTTAACCCAAATCCTCGTGTGGGGTGCACTTACAAAACTTTTCAAGGTTGCAAGCCCTCATCATTCAGTGGAACAGAAGGACCGGTTGGTTTAACCCAGTGGATCGAAAAGATTGAGTCTGTGTTTAAAATCAGTGGTTGTATTGAGAAGGATATGACCAAGTATGCATCGTGCACCCTACAAGATAGTGCACTCACGTTGTGGAAAAACTATGTGAAGGCCGTAGGAGGAGATGTAGCTTATGATACTCCTTCGGAAGAATTCAAAACAATGCTAATCAACGAATTTTGTCCAAGGAACGAGGTTAGGAAGTTGGAAGCTGAATTACGAAGCCTGAAAGTTGTTGGTACTGAACTCACTAACTACAATCAGTGATTCATGGAATTAGCTTTGCTATGTCCCGAATTGGTACCAACCGAAGAACGGAAGATTGAACTGTACAAAGACGGTTTGCCTAAAAAGGTCAAGGCAAATGTTACAGCATACAAACCCAAGACTATTCATGAAGCTATCACCATGGCGAACGAGTTGATGGACCAGATTATTCTGGATAAGAACACCGATGTCAAGACATCGGGAAATAAAAGAAAGTGGGAAGGTAATCATCAACAATCCAACAAGAAACAAGAAACCACGCAAGGTGCGGGTAGCGGTTCAAACTCAGGTTACAAAGGACGAAATCCTTTATGTAACAGATGCCACAAACATCACTCTGGTTATTGTAATGTGGTGTGCAACAATTGTAATCAAAAAGGTCAACTTGCTGAAGATTGTAGGGTTCCCGCTACAAATACAAACGGTACCAAGACTCCTGCCACCAATGCAAATAGAACTGCCTTGGCCACTGTTACTTGTTATGGGTGTGGGAAACAGGGTCATTATAAGAGTCAGTGCCCAAATCCAGAGAAGAATAACGGATCTGCACGTGGAAGAGCATTTGTTATTAATGCTAGAGAGGCGTATGAAGACCCGGAGCTTGTTACGGGTACGTTTACCATTAATAACTTATCCGCATCTATTATATTTGATACTGGTGCCGATAGAAGTTACGTGTGTAGAGACTTTCACGCTAAATTGAATTGTTCATCATTACCTCTAGATGCTAAGTACATGATTGAGTTAGCTAATGGTAAACTAATTAAAGCCGATAAAATTTGCCGTGATTGTAAAATAAATTTAGCCGGAGAAACATTTAAGATTGATTTGATACCCGTAGAATTAGGAAGTTTTGATGTAATAGTCGGCATGGACTGGATGTCCAAAATAGGAATTGAAGTTGTGTGCGCCAAGAAGGCAATTCGCATTCCTCGTAAGGATAGAACGCCATTAATGATTTATGGAGAGAAGGGTAACTCAAAGCTAAAACTCATTAGTTGTTTAAAAGCTCAAAAGTTCTTGAAGAAAGGGTGCTATGCTATCCTAGCACATGTTAATAAAGTCGAAACGAAGGAAAAAGTGAAGAGCATCAACGACGTGCCTGTGGCAAGAGATTTTCCTGAAGTATTTCCGGAAGAGTTGCCGGGATTACCTCCATTTAGATCTGTAGAATTTCAAATAGATCTAGTACCAGGAGCTGCACCAGTGGCTCGTGCTCCATATAGACTAGCACCATCTGAGATGAAAGAGTTACAAAGCCAGTTACAAGAATTACTGGACCGTGGTTTTATTCGACCGAGCACTTCACCGTGGGGAGCTCCGATTTTATTCGTCAAGAAGAAAGATGGATCTTTCCGAATGTATATAGATTATCGTGAATTAAATAAGTTAACTATCAAGAATCGGTATCCACTACCGAGAATTGATGACTTATTTGATCAATTGCAAGGATCATGTGTTTACTCGAAAATCAACCTAAGGTCGGGCTATCATCAACTACGCGTCAAAGAAGAAGATATTCTGAAAACTGCTTTTGGACACGCTACGGTCATTATGAATTTTTGGTCATGCCGTTTAGGTTGACTAATGCACCAGCTATATTCATGGACCTCATGAATCGAGTTTGTAGTCCGTATTTAGATAAGTTTGTTATCGTTTTCATTGATGATATTCTTATCTATTCCAAGAGTGAGCAAGAGCATGAGCAGCATTTAAGGTTGGTATTAGAATTGTTAAGAAAAGAACAGTTATACGCCAAATTTTCTAAGTGTGTATTTTGGTTGAAAGAAGTGCAATTTCTTGGCCACGTTGTTAGTAGCAAAGGAATTTAGGTTGATCCAGCTAAAATTGATGCCATTAAAAAATGGGAGACTCCTAAGACACCAACGCAGATACGCAAATTTTTGGGTTTAGCTGGTTATTATAGAAGGTTTATTCAAGATTTTTCCCGAATAGCTAAACCATTAACAGCGTTAACGTAAAAAGGGAAGAAGTACGAATGGACTTCTGAGCAAGAGAGTGCATTTCAATTACTGAAGAAGAAGTTGACTACAGCACCTATTTTATCGTTACCTGAAGGGAACAATGATTTTGAGATATATTGTGACGCTTCGCGACAAGGTTTTGGTTGCGTCCTTATGCAACGGAAGAAATTTATAGCATACGCATCCCGACAATTGAAGATTCACGAGCGGAATTATACGACGCATGATTTAGAATTGGGAGCAGTAGTGTTTGCATTGAAGATATGGAGACACTATTTATATGGGGTTAAATACACTGTGTTTACTGATCATAAAATCCTTCAACATATTTTTGATCAGAAACAGCTGAACATGAGGCAACGTAGGTGGGTTGAACTGATAAACGACTATGATTGTGAAATTCGCTATCATCCCGGGAAGGCGAACATGGTGGCCGACGCTTTAAGCAGAAAGGAACGGGAACCAATTCGAGTAGGGTCGATGAACATAAAAATTCGCATGAATCTCAACTCACAAATCAAAGAGGCTCAACGAGAAGCTCTTACTAAAGAAAACATAGGAAATGAAATAATGAAGAAGTGTGAGAAGCAACTCATTATACGGGAAGACAAAATTCGATATTTCGCAAACCGTATTTGGGTACCGAAGTTGGGTGGATTAAGGAAGTTGATATTGAACGAGGCACATAAGACAAGATACTCGATACATCCTGGAGTTGGAAAGATGTATCAAGATCTTAAGACGCATTATTGGTGGCCTAATTTAAAGACAGATGTTGCAACATATGTTGGGGAATGTTTAACTTGTTCCAAAGTCAAAGCAGAACACCAGAAGCCGTCAGGGTTACTTCAACAACCAGAAATCCCAGAATGGAAATGGGATGGTATTACCATGGATTTCATCACAAAGTTACCTAAGACTGCCTGGGGTTATAACACCATTTGGGTAATAGTTGATCGTCTCACCAAATCTGCACATTTCTTGCCTATAAAGGAAACGGATAGAATGGAGAAACTATTACGATTATACATAAAGGAAATTGTTTCAATGCATGGAATACCTATTTCCATTATATCCGATCGTGATAGTAGATTTACATCAAAGTTTTGGCAATCACTACAGGAGGCCCTGGGAACCCGTTTGGATATGAGCACCGCATATCATCCGCAAACTGACGAGCAGAGTGAAAGAACAATTCAGACTCTTGAAGACATGCTCAGGACATGTGTGATCGATTTTGGAAACGGATGGGATAAATATCTACCATTAGCAGAATTCTCGTATAATAATAGTTATCATGCGAGCATTAAAGCTGCACCATTCGAAGCACTGTATGGAAGGAAGTGTAGATCCCCTATCTGTTGGAATGAAGTAGGAGATCGACAATTAACTGGTCCCGAGATCATCCATGAAACTACCGAGAAGATAGTGCAAATCAAGGAGAGATTGAAAACAGCCCGTAGTCGCCAAAAGAGCTACGCCGATGTCCGAAGGAAACCATTAGAGTTTTAGATCGGTGACATGGTTATTCTAAATGTGTCACCTTGGAAAGGTGTAATACGTTTTGGAAAAAGGGGTAAACTGAACCCAAGGTATGTAGGCCCGTTCAAGATCATCGAACGCATCGGACCGGTAGCTTATCGACTCGAGTTACCACAACAAGTCGCCGGGGTACATAATTCATTTCACGTCTCAAACCTCAAGAAATGTCTTGCAAAGGAAGATCTCACCATTCCTCTTAAAGAAATCCAAGTCGACGAGAAACTACAATTCATAGAAGAACCAGTCGAAATCATGGACCGTGAAGTTAAACAACTCAAGCAGAGCAACATACCAATCGTCAAGGTTCATTGGAATGCTCCAAGGGGTCCCGAGTTTACTTGGGAACGAGAGGATCAGATGAAACAAAAGTATCCACATTTGTTTCCCGACAACGCAAAATAGGTACAACTTTAAAATTTCGGGACGAAATTTATTTAACGGGTAGGTACTGTAACGACCCGGATTTTTCGATCGTTTTATACTTATGAGATTAATATTTACATAAATTAAACCTTACCAACATGATAAGCAATCTAAATTGTTGAGATTTATGTTTTTGAAAAGAGTTTTACACAACGTTTGACGGTCCAATTTGACCGATGATATCACGAACTATATAACATACGATAATTATATGTTTGTGTATATATATGTATTTATATATATTTAACATGATCTAAGGATGTTTAACATCTCATTGTGTACTAATAACAATGAGTTGTAGGTATATTTTGAAACTACTAACTTAAGTTTTCAAAACGATAACTATACGTAACGTTCTTTGACATAAATACTTATAACCTATAATACTTATACATGCATCGTATAGATATGTATTTTATCACTTTTAAAGGGCTTACATACATAAAACAATATAAGTATATTTACAAAATATAGCTATATTTGAATCCTCGTTTCGTTTTCTCAAAGATTTCTATACGTACACCTAGGGTATAGGTACTCGTATCATACCCATCTTCTAGATGTATTTACTATTGGTATATACACATAAAATCAATCTTTTAATCAGCCATGTTATTGCCCTAAGTATAAGGTAATTAGAATTTGGAAGTTTGTTGACTAATTACATAAAATTACAACTTAAAAATCTTGTCTTTGTCCCCCTTGAAACACGTTTTTAAAGGAGTGTTAGGATCATCATTTTGATTCAAATTTTACTTCCATTTCTTAGCTAAAAACACACATCCTTATGAGCCTTAAACACCTTAACCATCTCAGCCCACAACCATGAAGATCTAGCTTCAAAAACAACACTTAAACATCATAAGAAAACCTTTCCAAGAACACTTCAAAAATCCTTCCAAATTTACAAGTTTACTTCCAACCTTTGATCCAACTCCACCACTCTTTTGGTTCTAGGATTTTAGTCATCTTTTACAGCAATCGTGTCCAAGTAACTTGAGGTAACTTTGTTCATAATCTTTTTCGATTCATATTTATATAGCTATCTTATTTTGTGATATAAAATTTTAACAACAAGAACATAGTTTGAATGATTTCAAATTTGTTCGCAAACTAAAGAGATCCTTCTAACTTAACTTTTAAAATACTTCAAGACTTGTAATATATCATAATGATATGCTAATTTGACAAGATACAACTTGTTTTTACAAAGAACACCTTAAAACTGAATCTATGTCGTCGGAGTGTAACTGGGGGCTGTTTTGGGTTGGATAATTAAAAACCATCTTGAACTTTGAATTAGAAGTTCATGTTCTGGAAAAATGATATTTCTTATGAATATGTTAACACATAAAAATTTCATGGTTTAATTCAAAGTATAAGTATTTTTAGAAAAATGACCATTAAATGTTGTTTTTATGACAAAAATGATTACTTTCATAAGATTCACCTAGAGTTTGGACTATAACCTGTGATTCCGAATGTAAACCAAGGTATTTACAGTTCATATTCTTAAAATTTGACTCGATCCAAGTAAGTGGCAAGTTATATCAACAAAAACGGAGTTGTAACGAAGAAACTACGACTAAAATAAGATCGGGTATCCAAAGCTTGTTTAACAACGAAAATTGGAGAAAAATTAAATAAATCATATCTTTCCTAATTAATATGATATTTCATATATATTTACTCATGATTTAATTTTATATATTTCAGGACCACCCGTAAACAACACGAGAAGATTAATCATAAGACCTCATGTACGTACGCAACACGTCATTTGACAACACGGTACTTTATGTACGTAGCACATCATTTGACAACACGGTACCGTGGGTCAAGATTAATTCCGATCAACATGAATACGATGGGGTCTTTATTTTTTTTTTTAGCAACTAATTGTGGACCACTAACATCAGACTGCTAACTACGGACTAAGAAAATATTAAAAGTATTAAAAGTATATATATATATATATATATATATATATATATATATATATATATATATATATATATATATATATATATATATATAATGATTACTTAAAAAGAAAATATGTTGATATATCATATATATGGTTAGGTTCGTGATATCAATCGGAGACCAAGTCGTGTTATTATCTTCAAGACAAAAGTGAGTATATAGTCCCACTTTTAAACTCTAAATATTTCGGGATGAGAATACACGCATTTTATGATTTACGTTATGGACACAAGTGATTAAAAATATATATTCTACGTTGAGTTGTACCACTGGCATACTTCCCTGTAACTTGGTAACTATTATTTACATGAGGTATTGTAAACGCGAATCCTGTTGATAGATCTATCGGGCCTAACAACCCCAACCGGACTGGACGACCAGTATTCAACGATTGCACAGTACTTCGTTTCGGTGACTACACTTGGTACGGTGTAGTAAGATTTCATAATAAAGGGAATATGCGACGTTGATTAAATGTTAAGTATGGTTATCAAGTGCTCAACAACTTAGAATATTTTTATTAAAATGTTTATATATGAAATCTTGTGGTCTATATTTATAACGCTGCCGGCATTAAACCTATATCTCACCAACTTTATGTTGACATTTTAAGCATGTTTATTCTCAGGTGATAACTAAAAGCTTCCGCTGCAACATGTTGAATTTATGCAAGATCTTGAGTATGCATATTTGTGTCAAAAATAAAACTGCATATCGGAGGATTTGTAGTGTAAAATATGTTGGAGGTCGTATTGTTATTATCACATGTAAAGTTTGTAAGTCTAAGATTATCGCTAAACGATAATCATTATTAAGTTGTTTAAACCTTGTATTTGTAATAAAAGCTATGGTTTTTATTGTAAAAACGAATGCAGTTTTTGAAGAATGTCGCATATAGAGGTCAATACCTCGCGATGAAATCATATGTTATTGTATTCGTCCTTATGGTTAAGGTCGGGTTATGACACTTAACATATAATGCGCATCAATAATATCCCCAAAATAGAACATCTCGCCTCTATAATAATAATAAACTTCGAAGTACTAAACACCACGCCCACTAGCTCTTCTGTCTAGTGAACATTCTGGGTGGGGGTGCTAAACCCGATAGCTACCTTTAGGATTCGCGTGAATTAGGGCCATACCCAATTCTAATTCTTAGGTTACCAAGCAATAATAATCAGGGGAAAATATATTCATCAATTGGTGGCAATTATCATGTCCACATAATTAAATAATAATCCACAGAACTTCTGTCTGTATAATAATTCATTCGAGGAATGTTTTGCTTGTGTCTATCTCGTCAAACATTTATAAAAGCATTTCATGTATTCGCAGTTCAAAATATATTTCAAAACATTTAATAAAACAGTTATAAAAACAGCGCATGTATTCTCAGTCCCAAAAATGTAAAGAGTAAAAGGGAATCAAATGAACTCACGATACGATATTTTATAGTAAAAATATGCATACGACTGAACTGAACAATGCAGGGTTGACCGCGGATTCACGAACCTATATCATTCATATATATATTAAAACATATACTTGTAATCGAACAAATATATATATTATTTCAATTGTTTATATTTTTATATCTATATGTATACTTTTATATATGTTTTATATAAGTATTTAAATAACAATTTTTCATTGTAATAATAATAATAATATTAATAGTAATATTGTTAGTAATAATAATGTAGTTCTTATAATAGTAATAATGATACTAGTAATTAGTAAAAATGATAGTAATGATGATAATAATATTAATGTTAAAAATAATAATAATAGTAATGATAATAAGAATTATAATATTCATGAAACTAATAATAATAATCATATTCATAAAATAATAATAAAGATAATAAAAATAATGATAATTCTAATAATAGAACTAATGATTTTTTTAAAGAAAATGATAATTTTAATAGTCATGATAATAATAATACTTATACTCATAATGATAATAATGTTAATGGTAATAATAATACTTATCTTTAATAATAATAATGATGTGATAATATCAATAATATTAATAATAATATTAATAAAAGTAATAATAATAATAATGAATAGAAATTCTACCTCAAAAAGAAAATGGTTTAAAAATAACACCCAAGCCCGGGTTCGAACCCGTGACCTCCGGCTAACCCAACATTCCCTCTAACCATTCCTCTATCCCTGCTTTTCTTATTAAAACCATAAGTTAATTTATTTAACCTTGTTCCTGTTTCTCTTTTCTTCTTAAATCAAAAATCCATATCATCTTCCTCATATATTATCACAGAACCATTATCATCATCATCTAAACGCCATACAATTTTGTTATCATTAAAGGATCATCAAGTAACATCATCGTTCATTATTGTTATGCATCACCATCTTAATTCATAATCTAACAATCATTGTTATTATCATAATCCTAATCATAATTATTTTTATCATCATTTCTAAATTGATTCGAGAATGAAACCCGTTACTTATTATCATCTTAAACTAATCATCATCATCATACTGTGAATCCCATCATCATCTTACTACATCATCAATCATCATCATCATTCAATGGTCTCATCACCAAAATACTGAATCCAGTATTATCATCACATGAAATCACAAAGCTTATCATAATCACGATCATCGTTTTCTTCTATACGTACACCACTATCGTCATCTATTAAACTATCATCATCTTTGACATACCATTGACAATTCATTTTTATAACATCATCCCGAAGTGAGAAACAGAAGACGAAGTTTTGCAGGCCTGGTTGATCATGGGTTTATATTACAGGCCCAATATTAAGAGCAGGCCCAACAAAAAAATCCAACCAATTATACGGTCCACTATAACTCTCGGCCCAAAGATAATGTATCTGTTTGGTTTCTCACTCGAAAAACAAAAATGATAATAGCTGGATATCAACATCAGCGTGTACCATTCATCATATATATATCTATATGGCTGTCGGCCAGAATAATCTAAACCGCCACACCATCATATTCAGTTTGTAATTTTAAAATAAGAAAGTTTGTTTTCCATCGATTATGTGATTGGAATCCAAAGTACGTCCCTATCTTGAACCCCACATGCACGATATATACCAAGTTATCTTTATCTAATGGATGGATTATATAAGATCTTCAATAATAACAAGTGGAGATCGGTTTCCACCGAAGACATAAAGAAACCACAAGGACCTACAATTTGTTATTTAAAGGTTTCTTCCTTGCCCACTTATATAGTCGACAAAACCCACTCAAGTGGTCATTAACAGCTCGATATCTTTCTCTATTTTGTTTCAAAATAAATCGTAAGCAGCAAAAATAAACAGTTTGTGTTTGGTCTACTATAAATCATACGATTGAGGGTTGATAGATTGTGATGGCTATGATGATGTTCGAAGATGATAATTGGTCCAAAAATACCAAAGGTGGTGGCAACTGCAGTTCAAGAAGAAAGAATGCACAGGAAAATAGGAGAGAAGAAATAACGTAGTAGTAACATTTAAAGAAAAAGAAACAGTTGTATAGCAGCTGTAACGGTAGTTGTTGGGGTTTTTTAAATGGAGTTTTTTTTATGGTGACAGAAGTAGAAAACAGATGCAACATAGTAGGAGCTATAGTTCGATGGTGGTTGTTCGAATTGAAACAGAAAACGTACCATACACAATAACGACATTAAGGGTTGATCATTGATGATTGTTTGGGTTGTGAAGGTTTGGGTTGTTCGGGTTTTATCTCCATCATGTAAGTATATGTGTTTATATATGTAAGTTTGATGTTTACGGGTTTAATTCATTGGTTGATATTTGATGGGTTTAAAATATTTGGTGGGTTTTTTGTGGTTTGTGTTTCTCGTTGTTTTTAGGGTGTTGATGAAAAAAAAATAATATGCTTATTATATACAATTGAAGGAGTCGACAGGAAGAATCGAGCTAGAAGGATCAAACAAGAAAAAAAATAAAGTAGATAGTGAAGTGTAACGGATTTGTACGCTTTAACAGTTATTGATAGCTAAAAAATTCGATTGAAATTGTTTTGTAGTGTTTAATTGAAGTCGTCCAAGAATCTTGAACAGGGGAAGGAAGGACAAGCTGGACTGGAAAAATTATAAAGTAAATAATTTGATGTTGATGTCCAACTGCATTTGATTATGTATCTGATTGATATCTAACAATTTTGTATCCTATTGAATTATTATATCTATTGTTGATTTGTTTTGCTTTTCTTTCTTCGGTGATTGATAAGGTTCAAGAAGAAACCAAGAACCGTTCTCGTATGATTGTCGGCATAATATTCTAGCAGATGAAGTCAAGAAAGAAAAACAAATCAGATAGTGATCTGTAACAAATTTGTACGCTCAACTGTTATTGATAGGGATTTGATTTGTACGAGTGATTTGAATTTATTAACAAATTCAAAGGCATGAAACAAAATAGATTACAGTTTGATTGTGATGTAAAACTGATTCCAATTCTATATCTGTTTTATCAATTTAGTATTAATAAATAAATAAATAAATAAGTATATTAATAATATTACTATTAATAATAATTATTATTATATAATTAATAATTATTAATAACAATATTAAAAATATTATTATTTATGATATTAAGGATAGATTGTATTATTTTTACCATATTATTTACAATATTAATAATGATTTTAATCATAATGGTAATTATAAAATTATCATATTAATAATCTTAATAAGAACAAAAATCATAATTTTACTACTAATTATAATAATAATGATATTAATAATGATAACAATAATATTAGTAATAATAATAATATGACAAATTAAATGTATCGAATTTTATATCTATATATTATGTTAAAATGATAATATTCATAATAATGATATTAACATTAATATTAATTTTAAGATTGATAATGAAAGTGATAATAATAATATAACTATATCTTAATTTACAGTTACATATATTAATATTACAATTTATTATTTATTTAATATTTAATAATTATATATTAACATATGTAATATCATCCTTGATTATATAGACATCATATATATATATATATATATATATATATATATATATATATATATATATATATATATATATATATATATATATATATATATATATATATATATATATATATATATATATATATACTTACATCTATACACATTTATTTACACACAATTGTTCGTGAATCATCGGAAGTGGTCGAAAGTCAAAAGGATATATGAAACAGTTCAAAAATTTTGAGACTCAACCTAACAGACTTTGCTTATCGTGTCAAAAATATTAAATCGTATCGAGAGTTTGGTTTAAAATTTGTCAAAAATTTTCGGGTCATTACAGTACCTACCCGTTAAAGAAATTTCATCCCGAAATTTGAATGGTGATAGTTGGAATTGAAATCGAGAATGTTTTAGTATCATATTTGAACTCAGATTCTTAATAGAAAGATTTTAATCGTCTAAGAATGTTTCATCAAAGAAAAATGATAAAATTAAAGATTTCTCCGAGACTGATACGCAGATACTTTTATGAATGTCCTTCTCGGGTCGAGTTCGATTTCATGATTACTTCGATTCAAGTAATACAGTTCATGATGAATACAAGTCCAGTAACACGGTTTGTGGTGATGGTAAGGTCGATCAAGCATTACTATCATACCAATCCATTAGAACTTCCACATGACTTACTTTAATATAATAACGTTGATCAAGTGTCATTATATTACATTAACTCATGCTTTCATTCCAATATTACTAAAAAATATCCAAGGATTTAAAACTTCTAGGTTTTCACTAGAATTTAGAAGTCAAAGCAGTTTCTGATATGAGGTACTATGGATAAAACAAATGTGAAAATAATTACGAACGAAAACGATATAAAGATGCCTTCAGAATTATCCAGGATATTCACAGTTAAAGATGATATAACGATATCATAGAATATTGAAGATATTATGATGAGGAAAGAAGATTTCGATCGTTTTCCGAGCTTTTCCAATGTACCATTCTTTTGTTATCAATATTTCGATCATTAAGACCATCTACGGCTTTTGCGGCTTCATCAGAATTCTCATATTTAAATCATTGGTAATCAATCTGAGGTGTTTCAAGAATTTTGAAGGGTTTGAACAGAGATTGTAATCATCAAGATACAAATGATGTTTAAGATGAAATCAAGTGGCAAACTTGAAGAAATGTTTAATTGTAGTAGATGTAACCTATTGACGATATTTTAAATCAAAATGTGTTATAATTAATATTTTCTACTCTTTTACTACTTTTTAATTGTTCAAGGTTAATAGTCCAATGTTAGTAGTCCAATAGCCCAATAGTCCAATATATAATCTTAGAATTTAAACTATTTAAGAACAGAAGGTGATGAAGAAATTTTACGTAGTTAATTAATTGGTTACTAATCAATTTTATTTTATCAATTATTTTCTTCATTATGCCACTTGTCAAATCTTGACTTGGATTTTAATAGGTCAAAATCCGAATATGGAATTGAATTTGAATGAAAATAGTTGTTCTTCGGTGAACAGATACGTATATGTGTGAATTTGAACAGTATTGTTAATGACTGCTGAATCTGAATTGAAGAATGTACAGTGTAACTTATTAATGTGAAATCTAAATATTCCTCGGGTATTACCTACCCGTTAAAATATTTTCACCATTAACAGTTTGTACATAAGAATCTTTTAATTACAATCTTTATGAAAATATATATACATATATATATTTTCTTCAGATGTAATCATGGATTTAACGAGTTAATATACTATTAAACTCATTTGATTTATCGCTAGAACTAGAGTACATAATCTCTAAAGCATTAGAGATTACATAATTGCCTTAAGGAACGAAGATAATGATGTAGAACAATAGGTAGAACGATGATTAGGTTCGAGGTCTAGGTTGTGATGTTGAGGCATGTGATGTTGAGGCTTGTGTTGTTAATGGTATAGGTGTTGTCGCTGCTGATGTTGGTGATATTGTTGGTGCCGGTGATGTTGCTGAAGCTGGTAAGTTTTGCACCATATTCTCCAAAATCATTACTCGAGCGCGAAGCTCGTTGACTTCTTCCACTACTCCGGGATGATTGGCGGTTGGAATGAACGGATGAGTAAGGTTCTGAATTTGAGATAGTATATAATCATAGCGAGATATTCAGGAAATGAGGGTGAAAATGATGTTTCGGACTGGTTCGCCGGTAAGTGCTTCAGGTTCTTTGTCAAGAGGGCAATTTGGTGGATGGCAAGGATCGCCTTCTTCTTGTCTCCATTGATTAAGTTAACTACGAACACATCAGATGAATTGGGGATGGCTAATTGGTTGATTCATTCTGGTGACGCTGCTTCCGGAGCTTAGGTGAACATCCATATTGGAATAGTTGTCGGGTTCCGAAGAACTTGAACTAGTGACGTGTTCCATTTCGTACGATTGAGTAAAGGATTTTTTGATAGGAAATGATTTTCGGTTATCGGATGGTATCCTAACTACATAGAATATCTATATATGTAAAACAAAAGATTTTGTTGATTACAGAGGAATTTACGAAATATGTCA
Source organism: Rutidosis leptorrhynchoides (assembly GCF_046630445.1). Classification (NCBI taxonomy): domain Eukaryota; kingdom Viridiplantae; phylum Streptophyta; class Magnoliopsida; order Asterales; family Asteraceae; genus Rutidosis; species Rutidosis leptorrhynchoides. Next base: position 218,624,268 of record NC_092338.1, on the reverse strand, counting down.
GGCAAAGTTTACAGTAACAGATACGCTAAGATATAAATTTTGTCTATACACTACTGATGCAATCAATGCAGTAAGATGTGTCTAGACTAAGAATGATAAGCAAGTGATTCCCTAAAAATGATAAGCAGGTAATTTTTGATACGAAATGATAAGCAAAACTTTTGACATGCAGACACGGTCGAAGTCCAGACTCACTAATGCATCTAAACAACTATCAGTTAGACACACTAATGCAAGACCTGGTTCTCTAAGACCACCGCTCTGATACCAACTGAAGCGCCCCATTCATATCGCTTATAAACGTTTCACACTAGTTGATTACATCGCAAGGTATATGACCTCTATATGATAAATGTTACAATCATTGCATTCGTTTTTAAAAGACAAACTTTTATTACTTCAAAAATTGAAAGGCATGCATACCATTTCATAATATATCTAGCTATAAATGACTTAATAATATTCTTGATGAACTCAACGACTCGAATGCAACGTCTTTTGAAATATGCCATTAATAACTCCAAGTAATATCTATAAAATGAGCAAATGCACAGCGGAAGATTTCTTTCATACCTGAGAATAAACATGCTTTCAAGTGTCAACCAAAAGGTTGGTGAGTTCATAAGTTATCATAAACAATAAAATTCATCATCTTGATAGACCGCAAGATTTAAATACAGTACACCTATCTCATATATGATGTGTGCAGCGGGGTGTGCGAAATAGTATTAATTTAAATACGAAATACGACAAAATATTACACAAGTTTTAATTATTTATTTACAAAATGGATATACCTAAACCTTGCTACAACACTATAGGTAGTGTACCTAATCGTAGAGTAGTGTAGTTTTTAGTAAGTCCGGTTCGTTCCACAGGGAGCGGGCTTATTGCACACTATATTTTTAAACAATTATATTTGTACAAAATATATTATATTAATAATATATAAAAGGGGGTTTTTACCGTTTAATGACCGGTTTATCGATTTTAAAACTTTAGTCACAGTTAAAACCGAATGTAAAATAAATATAACTTAATTTAAAACGTAAAATAAATAACGAAAATGAAATTTCGATAAATAAAAGTGCGATAATTAAAAAGTACGATAATTAAAAGTGCAATTAAATACAATAACAATAAATAAAAGTGCAATAATTAGAAGTGCAATTAAATATGAAAATAAAGGAATTATTCTTATTTAAACTTCCATAATCATGATGTTTGACGTGTTGATTTTAGTTTTATGCCCATGGGTTAATTGTCCTTTGTCCTGGATTATTTAATATGTCCAAACGGATTTGTCCATAATAGTCCATCAGTCATAAATATAAAGAACGAAAGCCTTCTTCAAATTATTCTTATTCCCGAAGTCAAATATTCCAACTAATTGGGGATTCGAATTGTAACAAGGTTTTAATACTTTGTTTAATGAATACACCAGGTTATCGACTGCGTGTAAACCAAGGTTTTACTACTTTGTTAACAATTACACCAATTACCCTTGAATGCAATTCACCCCTGTTTCAACAAGTCTATTAACTATTAATCCAGTTCCGTGTCCGGTAAAATGAATAATTATTGGTATTTATAGATATCCCGCCCACCGTACCCAGTCAAGCGTATGTGATTATATATAAATACGTCAAATTATAAGTTTGTATATTAAATTAACAAGGTATTGTTTAGTTAATATAAAACCCATTAATAGCCCATAGTCTAATTTCCACAAGTGTCGTTCTTTTATCCAAACCCCAATTATGGTACAAAGCCCAATTACCTCGTCTTTAATATTTAGTCCAACATCATGATTACTTTGGCTCAAATAAGCATAATAATAACTTAAGTATGAGACATTAATTTAAAAAGGAGAACATAGCTTACATTGATTATTTATCGCGTAGTGTTACACGGACAGAGCTCCGACTTTAAAACCCGTAAAATAACCTTTACATAACCCGAACTAATCTAATATAAAACTACCCTATACTATATATATTATATATATATTATTTATTTATTACAGAGTATTATTATTATTATTTTTATATATTTTTACTCGGCAGAATGCATGGCCTTTTATAAGCATTTTGATTTCTGACAGCTCCGCGAGTCGTGGAGTTTTAAGCCTGCAAACTCCGCGAGTCGTGGAGTTTGAAAATCCAGCTCACATAATTTTGGAACCTTGCTTGTCGACATAATTTATATATAAATAGAAAATATAAATAATTAATATAATTATTTATATATTATATTATATTCTTGTGCATAGTAGACTTGTAATTTTTAGTCCGTTGCGTCAGGCGTTGATAGTTGATTCATGTCCCGATTCCAAATTTTCGAACGTCCTTGCGTACTATTTTATATCGTGTACTTTGCATTTTCTAACTTGTACTCTTGTCATTTTTAGACGTTTCTCATCAATAAATTGAACCTTTTGGATTGTATCTTGTACATTTGAGCTTTTTGGACGTTTGTGTCTTCAAATCTTCGTTTTCGCCTTTTGTCTTCGCACTTATTTAATAGGAAAATTACAACTAAATAATTTACATATTGGGAGGATATTGCTACTAAATATATGTTCATTTAGAGCACTATCAAATATCCCCACACTTGAACGTTGCTTATCCTCAAGCAATACAGAACTTGAAATTAAATCACACGAATTAGTTCTTTATTCTTCACACTTTATACATCAGTGATTTTGATACGGCGGTATAAACAATGATAGTAACGATGTGGTTTACAGTCCCACATGACTATGAAAATGTAGATCCTTAAGGAAACATTTGATCTTTTTGAAAATTTAATCTAGCTTTTACCCTAGATAAGTTTTCCGGAATAACCCTTCACCGGTGTTGCAAAATATTTTTATGGGTTTTGTGGGTTTCAGATTTGAAAATTTTAGCTCAGAACTTATGGTTTTGTGTCACCCACTTGCTAACCTTGTATTAGGAAAGCAACACGTCCAGTTTACTTGTCCCGTATATTACCTTTCGGTAAACTACCGTCCAGTTGTAAAGGAAAGCGATGAACAAGCAAATGTTAAGGCGATGTCCCGTGACTTGCTTTTGATTATGGTCTATAACATGTCGGACGCAATTACTATCCTTTGTAGGAGCAATAGTAAAGCTCACCCTTATAATTTTCCGGTCTGGCACAAGGTCCTGTCTTTGACCATGCTATGCAACCACCGTTCTTACGGTTGACACCCGATTTGGTTCAGGTGACCTAATGAATTCCAGGTGAATTCCTAGGATTTTACGTTCAATGGTAATGAACACATTGAAAATAGGTTTTCAGAAAACAAATCGGTTTGTAATTTTGATCAAAATATTTTCTCGTTCAAACTCGAGTTTAGATATCATTGAATTCCATGAGTTTGTAATTTTCAATCTTTAAGGTCAATCTCAAGGATTGAGTAATATCAGTCTTAAAAGCTGATTTTTAATCTTTAAGGAAATTATCCTTTCTGGGGATCTGATTCATTAGTCTTATCAAGCTAATTTTCACGGTGTCCCCCCATTGTACGAGATAAATCCTTCTCATGGTTAGGATAAATCTGACCACTTGGCGACCCTGTTTGATGCTGAGGTCCGTGGATTTCCTGCTGATTTTAGTAATGACCTTTCTAGATTTTTCGTCAACCTACAGTTGGTCTGGACGACAACTTCTTGACCTAAATCAAGAAGCGCGTGTCTTTTTCGGAAGACTTTACTTCCTTTTAATGATGGAATTGATTCATCGTGTAGATCCATCTTTTCTTTTCTTTCATCGGGTAAAATAGTTAATTTAGTACAAAACAAAAGCACCTGCAATAAACTTTACAGAAACATGTGCTAGATAGTTTTTAATTGAATAACTAGGTACATTCTCCCCACACTTAGTTTCTTTCTTTGCCTTTTTATTCTTAAATAAATAAATTCAAGCGTTTTAGGGTGTTTCTCAATTTATGTCCTTTCTGAGGTAACGATAATTTCGGTATTAACACCTAATTTTCACCGTTCATAAATATATATAAACATGATTTTAAATTCATTTAGTTGAAAATTTTTCAAATTTTCATAAAATTTGGCGTATAAACCTGAGAGAATTTATAACCCTTCCCCACACTTGAGATCATGCAATGCCCTCATTTGCATGAAATCAGACTCTAATTATAAATTCATGAGAGTGATTAGTGTAGAAAAGTGATTGAAAATACCCAGTTTGTAATTACAAAGCTCGTCAAATGATAGATGGCGCGCCTCATCGTTCATTCCTTCTTGTTTTATCACACATATTTTTCTTCAAAAACGGTTGCTTTTGTGAACTGTTTGCTAATCTTTGAATATACGTATTTTACCATAAATTATCATGCATTTTTATTAATGAGTTATGCACTAACCCGAACCCCGAATTTAACGTTAAGTGGGGTTAGACTTCCCCACACTTAGCTGACGACATGTGAAGTCGGTAGAATGAGTTCCATGAATTAGAGTAGTGAGCCAGTTATTTACATCTCGGGTGGTGTATAATATATCAATGGGTTTAAAGTTTAGACTCGCCCGATTGTCACTACTTAATTCTTTTTTAAGTGTAGCTTTTAGTAAATGGATATGTCTCTTTTCTGGTTTTTGGTCAAATGGATCGATATACACCGACATACTTATTTCTATAGGGTGGACAATTCCTAATATTTCCTTCCTTTTATTCTCAAGATCAAAGTTTTCACCTCTATTACCCAATTGGGTGAAATTCAAGGTGTCATTATCTATTACAGCTCGTAGTTCATTTCTGATGGATGACTCGTCTATTGAGAATATTGGGTTAGAAGGTTGTGGAATGGTGAAGTTCGGTTTGGCCTCGGGGGTAAAATTTTCAACGTTATCGTATTCCCAAGAGTACCAATTTGTCACCCTTACTTCTTCTTTATCCATTGATGGATCGATGATTTCATCGGTAGAGGCTAATGTGTCGGTATGTTGTGAAATTGGTAAGACTGAATAAAAAGTATCATCGAGATAGTTGGTGATTTTGGAGCTCTCGAATTCATCAAAATTCGATGATATGAGATTTTCTTGCACACGAATCCTCAGATCAACAGGTGTGTAGTCTGATAGAGTTTCAGCTTGCCGGTTTACAAACTCTCTCATTTGTTCATTTTGAGCATTGAGTTCTTCGAGTTTGATTTTCATATTGTCTAATAAATTTTCAGACACGTAATTTTCCTCGTCTACTGGTTGTTGAGTTTGGAAATATTCTTGGGAATAATCTCAATTTGAATTTTATTCTTCATAATCATTCCATTCAGGTTCCGTGGGTGCGTAATTTTCCATAGGAACGTAATAATAACATTCCCATGTTGAGTGATAATCTCCACAGATTTCACAACCAGTTATTGTTTCGTCATTCGTGATCTAAGATTGACCGAACGAATTGTTATCAACACCCGTTTGAGAGTATTGATTTAATTGATTTTGGATATCAAAAAGAGTTTCCATAGCCTTGTTTTCAAAATTTTCCATTTTATTGCGATGGCCAAATTTTAGCTACAATGTGGTGCATTTACTAATTATCCTATTAGTTATGAAAATAGAAAAACTTATATAAGTTGTCCAATTAATAGACTTTTCTGCTTTTGCCCATGTTTTGAATAGCCAAAAGATGCAGCAGGGAGCCAGAACCCTTTAAATCGGAAGCTCACAACTCAGCCACTAACAAATCCAACTATTACTACGAAGCAGAAAATTGTCAACGTCCATTAATTTAACCACTTAAATAATTTTTCTTTCTGTTTGAGATATTAGATAAGAAATAGAGAAAATTTCTAAGTCCTAAAAACTAAAGCGTCAAGAAATAAGAAAGAAAAAGAATGCGCGTCGAAAAACGTCGAAAAATAAAAATAAGAAAGTAGCGAGTCGTGACTTAAAAGGCACTAAAATTTTAAAATCGTCACAAAATTCTAAAGCACCTAAATCTTAGTCTAAAGAAATAGCACTTAAAGGATTTAACGGCAAAGCCTAAAAATCTAAAAATAAAAATAAGCTACGGCAAAATACTAGAACTTAAAACTAGCTACGAACAATAAAGATACAAATATTACACTAAAAAATACAAAATATAAAAATAAACTTAAAGTTGTAAAAAGTACAATTTTTATAAAAATATTATTTTTATATTTTTATTTTATAAAAGTATTAATTTTTATATATAATAAAACTAATTAAAAGTAATTATTACAAATTTAATTAAAACTAAAAATTAAATATTAAATTAATTAAACCTAATTAGGGTTTTAAAATAATAATAATTAATATTATTCCGTAATAAATGCGAAGTAGGGTTCCTGGGTGCGCCTGTCAGGGTGGCTCCGCGAGTCGTGGAGTTTTAAGCCTGCAAACTCCGCGAGTCGTGGAGTTTGAAAAACGTGTTTTTTTCTTCTTTTTTTAAATTTTATATTGTTTTTCTAAAAATATATATAAATATATTTATACAAAAATAAATTAAAAATATAGCGTTTCGCCGAGTCCCTGCCAGCGGCGCCAAAAACTTGATGTGTGCAGCGGGGTGTACGAAATAGTATTAATTTAAATACGAAATACGACGAAATATTACACAAGTTTTAATTATTTATTTACAAAATGGATATACCTAAACCTTGCTACAACACTATAGGCAGTGTACCTAATCGTAGAGTAGTGTAGTTTTTAGTAAGTCCGGTTCGTTCCACAGGGAGCGGGCTTATTGCACACTATATTTTTAAACAATTATATTTGTACAAAATATATTATATTAATAATATATAAAAGGGGATTTTTACCGTTTAATGACCGGTTTGTCGATTTTAAAACTTTAGTCGCAGTTAAAACCGAATGTAAAATAAATATAACTTAATTTAAAACGTAAAATAAATAACGATAATGAAATTTCGATAAATAAAAGTGCGATAATTAAAAAGTACGATAATTAAAAGTGCAATTAAATACAATAACAATAAATAAAAGTGCAATAATTAGAAGCGCAATTAAATATGAAAATAAAGGAATTATGCTTATTTAAACTTCCATAATCATGATGTTTGACGTGTTGATTTTAGTTTTATGCCCATGGGTTAATTGTCCTTTGTCCTGGATTATTTAATATGTCCATACGGATTTGTCCATAATAGTCCATCAGTCATAAATATAAAGAGCGAAAGCCTTCGTCAAATTATTCTTATTCCCGAAGTCAAATATTCCAACTAATTGGGGATTCGAATTGTAACAAGGTTTTAATACTTTGTTTAATGAATACACCAGGTTATCAACTGCGTGTAAACCAAGGTTTTACTACTTTGTTAACAATTACACCAATTACCCTTGAATGTAATTCACCCCTGTTTCAACAAGTCTATTAACTATTAATCCAGTTTCGTGTCCGGTAAAATGAATAATTATTGGTATTTATAGATATCCCGCCCACCGTACCCAGTCAAGCGTATGTGGTTATATATAAATACGTCAAATTATAAGTTTGTATATTAAATTAACAAGGTATTGTTTAGTTAATATAAAACCCATTAATAGCCCATAGTCTAATTTCCCCAAGTGTCGTTCTTTTATCCAAACTCCAATTATGGTACAAAGCCCAATTACCCCGTCTTTAATATTTAGTCCAAAAGCATAATAATAACTTAAGTACGAGACATTAATTTAAAAAGGAGATCATAGCTTACATTGATTATTTATCGCGTAGTGTTACACGGACAGAGCTCCGACTTTAAAACCCGTAAAATAACCTTTACATAACCCGAACTAATCTAATATAAAACTACCCTATACTATATATATTATATATATATTTATTTATTTATTTATTACAGAGTATTATTATTATTATTATTTTTATATATTTTTACTCGGCAGAATGCATGGCCTTTTATAGGCGTTTTGATTTCTGACAGCTCCGCGAGTCGTGGAGTTTTAAGCCTGCAAACTCCGCGAGTCGTGGAGTTTGAAAATCCAGCTCACATAATTTTTGAACCTTGCTTGTCGACGTAATTTATATATAAATATAAAATATAAATAATTAATATAATTATTTATATATTATATTATATTCTTGTGCATAGTAGACTTGTAATTTTTAGTCCGTTGCGTCGGGCGTTGATAGTTGACACATGTCCTGATTCCGGATTTTCGAACGTCCTTGCGTACTATTTTATATCGTGTACTTTGCGTTTTGTAACTTGTACTCTTGTCATTTTTAGACGTTTCTTATCAATAAATTGAACCTTTTGAATTGTATCTTGTACATTTGAACTTTTTGGACGTTTGTGTCTTCAAATCTTCGTTTTCGCCTTTTGTCTTCGCACTTATTTAATATAAACGATTACAACTTACAATAGGAAAATTACAACTAAATAATTTACATATTGGGAGGATATTGCTACTAAATATATGTTCATTTAGAGCACTATCAGTATACAAAACCATTTTTCATAATGCTTAGCTGAGTAGGTTCGTATCCTTTTCTCCCCCGTAGGTTGCCTCGTGATTTTTAAATAACCGTACACATATCTCGTGCATAAAAATAATACATATAACCTGTGTATAAAAATCATTCTCTCGATACATAACATGTAGTGACCCAAACTTTTCCATGTTTATTTATATTAAATGAAATTGATATTAACATGATTAAGTGTTTCCAACATGTTAAGCAATCAAACTTGTTAAGACTTGATTAATTGAAATAGGTTTTATATGGACAATTGACCACCCAAGTTGACTGGTGATTCACGAACGTTAAAACTTGTAAAAACTATATGATGATATATATATGGAAATATATATAGTTAACATGATATTATTATAAGTATGTATCTCATTAGGTATTTTAACAATGAGTTATATATATAAAAAAGAGCCTATTGAATTAAGAAACTCGAAAACGATATATATATAACGATTATCGTTATATCAACGTCTTACTAATTACATATGAATCATTTTAAGATATTGTTACATTATATAATCATGATAAATGATAAGTAAATATATCATTAAGTGTATTAACAATGAACTACATATGTAAAAATAAGACTACTAACTTAATGATTTCGAAACGAGACATATATGTAACAATTATCGTTGTAACGACATTTAACTCTATATATATCATACTAAGTGTAACAACCCAACCCGTATTAAATTCCGCCCCATAAAAATTTTTCCTTTTAATACGTTATAATTCATACTTTAGGTCCCATTAATAATTCCAAAACGTCTTTAACACAATAATAAGTTTAATAACTTAAAACAACATTAATATTTTAAACTCTTCAAAACAACGATACGTTAATGAAGTCATAAACCGAGCATGGTGATTTGGGACAACGCTACCCAAATCCTAATCAAGTACAAAAGCAAGGTCTTCTAAGCAACCTAGCAAGGATCTCTAATCCCAAGCTCACCCGAACCGCCAAGCATGCAATCTGTAAAAAGAGTCAACAACGAGAGGGTAAGCTAACGCTTAGTGAGTGCTAACATACTACATACATATATATGTATAAAATGGACACGCCAACAAATAACAAATACCGCATACCGTACATCCAAGCAATAAAGCAAGCTAGACTAGGCGTACCATACAACACTAAGCACAAGCTAAGATACAACAACGATATACAAGTTCACCACAACGAAGTGAACCACGCCAAATAGCTACACCCGGAGGGTTAGCTACAACACAACAACACATTAAAATAATACAATAATAACACAATAATAATAACACAAGGTTAACCCCTTAACCTCAATCATACGCACATTGGCCGGACAACCCGAGCCTTAGTGAATTCGCACAACCCGAAATTCACTTCACAACCATAAGATGACCGAACAACCCGAGTCATCATGAATCCGCACTACCCGAGATTCACTCCTCAATACCAAAACCCACGATCACGGGATTATGAAATCCACCACGTCGGGGCCATACTCATCACAACCACATCAACCCTTCGCCATTGGGTTATAACATCCACATCACAATCACATGTGATAACATGCACACAAACGTGTACCTCGCCAAAGGTGGCCAACCAAAACGCACAATCGTGCCATTTGGACCTATACACAAGTCCATCAAATCCACCTATATGTGAAGTGAGCTCTATAACTGAGAATCACTTCACCCGACCCGCACCCATCCTATACATACATATGTACATAGGTGTAATGACCCAAAATTTTTCGACCAAATTATACTTATGAGATTAATATTTACATAAATTAAACCATACCAACATGATAAGCAATCCAAATTGTTGAGACTTGTGTTTTTGAAAAGAGTTTTACACAACGTTTGACCGTCCAATATGACCGATGATATCACGAACTATATAACATACGATAATTATATGTTTGTGTATATATATGTATTTATATATATTTAACATGATCTAAGGATGGTTTAACATCTCATTGTGTACTAATGACAATGAGTTATAAGTATATTTTGAAACTACTAACTTAAGTTTTCAAAACGATAACTATATGTAACATTCTTTGATATATATACTTATAATCTATAATGCTTATACATGTATCGTATATATAATGTATTTAATCACTTTTTAAGGACTTAAATACATAAAACAATATAAGTATATTCACAAAAGATAGTTATATTTGAATTCTCGTTCCGTTTCCTCAAGATTTCTATACGTATATCTAGGGTATATGTACCCGTATCATACCTAGCTTCTATACATATTTACTATTAGTATATACACATCAAATCAACATCCTAATCAACATTATTACTGCCCTAGATATGAGGTAACTAGGATTTGTCAAGTAGTATGAATTATTAGTAAGAAAACAAAATTAGGAATCCTTTTCTTTCTTTATAAACTAAAAACGTTTTTATAAATGAACACCATTTCTTCACTCCATTTTCTCATACCTACACCCTCATTTCTCTCTCAAAATACTCCTAACTTTATACTTGATCATCTCCAAGCATTTTCCCCATCATTTAGCTTCAATTACAAGCCTTAAACACCATAAGAAAACTCTTTCAAGAACATATCAAAATAACCACCCATTTGAAGAAGTTTACTTCCAACCTTTTGATCTAACTCCACCACTATTTGATTCCAAGATTATTTCTTATATTTTACAGTAACTTTGTCCAAGTAACTTGAGGTAGTAACCTTGTTCAAAATCTTATTCAATTCATATTCATATAGCTATCTTATTTTGTGGTATAAAATTTTAACAACAAGAACATAGTTTGAATGATTTCAAACTTGTTCGCAAACTAAATAGATCCTTCTAACTTGACTTTTAAAACACTTCAAGACCTGTAATATATCATAATGATATGCTAACCTAACAAGATATAACTTGGTTTTACAAAGAACATCTTAAAAACTGAATCTACGTCGTCGGAGTGCAACCGGGGGCTGTTTTGGGTTGGATAATTAAAAACTATCTTGAACATTGAATTGGAAGTTCATGTTCTGGAAAAATGATATTTCTCATGAATATGTTAACACATAAAAATTTCATGGTTTAACTCAAAGTGTAAGTATTTTTAGAAAAATGATCATTAAATGTTGTTTTAATGATGGAAAATGATCACTTTCATAAGTTTCACCAAAGTTTGACCTATAACCTATGATTTTGAATACAAACTAAGGTATTTTCAGTTCATATTCTTAAAATTTGACTCGATCCAAGGAAGTGGCAAGTTGAACCAACAAAAACGGAGTTGTAATGAAGAAACTACGACTAAAACAAGATTGGGTATCCGAAGCTAGTTTAGCTACGAAAATATTTGGAGAAAAAGTAAATTAATCATATCTTTTCTAATTAATATGATATTTTATATACAATTACTTATGATTTGATTTTATATATTTCAGGACCACCCGTAAACAACACGAGAAGATTAATCATAAGACCTCATGATTGTACGCAACACGTCATTTGACAACACGGTACTTTATGTACGCAACACGTCATTTGACAACATGGTACCATGGGTCGAGATTAATTCTGATCAATACGAATACGATGGGGTCTTTATTTATTTTATTTAAGAAACTAATTGTGGACCACTAACATCGGACTGCTAACTACGGACTAAGAAAATATTAAAAGTATTAAAAGTATATATATATGTAACGATTACTTAAAAAGAAAATATGTTGATATATTATATATATGGTTAGGTTTGTGATATCTATCGGAGACCAAGTCGAATTAAATACCTTCAAGGCAAAAGTGAGTTTCATTTGCTCCCTTTTTAATTGCTTTTGCAATATATATTTTTGGGCTGAGAATACATGCGCTGCTTTTATAAATGTTTACAAAATAGACACAAGTACTTAAAAATATATTCTACGTTGAGTTGTACCACTGGCATATTTCCCTGTAGCTTGGTAACTACTATTTACATGGGTATTGTAAACGCGAATCCTGTTGATAGATCTATCGGGCCTGACAACCCCAACCGGACTGGACGACCAGTATTCAACGGTTGCACAGTACTTCGTTTTGGTGAATACACTTGGTACGGTGTAGTGAGATTTCATAATAAAGGGAATATGCGACGTTGATTAAATGTTAAGTATGGTTACCAAGTGCTCAACCACTTAGAATGCTTTACATACACTTGCGAGTGTATTATGTTTATGATTATGAAATCTTGTGGTCTATTAACATATTGAAATGATTGTCATGATAAACCTATGAACTCACCAACCTTTTGGTTGACACTTTAAAGCATTTTTATTCTCAGGTACGAATTAAGTCATCCGCTGTGCATTTGCTCAATATAAGAACATTACTTGGAGCCGATCATCGCAATGGGACCAAATGTTGATGACTTCGTCCAGGTGGATTAGGACGGGTCCTTTCAGTTGGTATCAGAGCAGTGGTCGTAACGAACCAGGTCTTGCATTAGTGTGTCTAACTAGTAGTTGTTAGGATGCATTAATGAGTCTGGACTTCGACCGTGTCTACATGTCAAAAGTTTTGCTTATCATTTCTAGTCGGAAATCATCTGCTTATCATCCTTAGGAAATTACCTGCTTATCATTCATAAGTCTAGAAATGTTTTACTGCATTTACTGCATTGATAGTGTATAGACGAATTCTTATCTTAGCATATCTGTTATTGCGAACTTTGACTGATATCTTTTCAAAGATTCTCCGTAATTTACGAAATTTTGGTATTATATATACATATGTAAATTATGTATTGAAGAGTACCAAATCTAACTCCTATAATCTATTCCATACCAAAAATTCATTTTCCCCATTATACAAGATGGATTCCGCATCTAGTTCGAATTCTTCAAATTCCGACAGTTATGCCGATATGGATTTCCATTCGGGCTCCGAAAGCAGCGTCACCGGAATGGATCAACCAATTTCCCATCATCTATTCTGGATGAATTGGGGATGGGTTCGTAATATACTAAATCACTGGAGACAAGAAGAAGGTAATCCATTCCATCCACCAAATTGCCCTCTTGGCGATGAACCTGAAGCACTTACCGGCGAACCTATTCGAAACACCATTTTCTCTCTCATTTCTAGAGTATCTCGTCACAATTATATACTATCCTATATTACAAATCTTGTTCATTCGCTCGCTCCAACCGCCAATCATCCCGGTGTACTAGCAGAAGTTAACGAACTTCGCGCTCGCTTGACGGCTTTGGAGAACATGGTGCGAAGGTTGCAAACGCCAGCAGCATAATCAGCACCACCATCAATAACATCAACAATACCATCATCACCACTAACAAACAACATCCGCATCACACGTCTCGACATCATAATCTGTCCTACAAACATCAACATCATACGCACCATAGATACCAAGGAGTACCAACAATAATGAACGATGAAGTATTGATCCATAACTTCATTGATATTCTGCGAAGAATATGTGGTTTCAAAAAAGCTTTAGAGATTTCTTATTCTAGCTCAAACCGAAAAGCAAATGAGATTAATATCATATTAACTCATTAAATTCATGATTTCATCTGAAGAAAATATATATGTATATATGTTTTCATAAAGATTGTAATTAAAAGTTCTTTTGTACAAAATATTAATGGTGAAATTTTTTTTTTTTAACGGGTAGGTAATTCCCGAGGAATAATTTGATTTCATCTTAATAAGTTACATTGTACATTCGTCGAAGCTGATTCAACAGTCATTTACTATCCTACTTACAATCACCGATATACGTATCTGTTCACCGCAGAATAACCATTTTCATTCAATTTCATATTTAGATTTTGACTTCCCAGAATCCAACAAGTGGCATATGAAGAAAACATATGACAAAATAAAATCTGTTAGAAACAAACAAATTAACTATGAAAAATTTTGTTAAGAATCCACGCTAACTGTTCCAGCTAACTGTTCCTAGCTAACTGATTACATTTTATTTATCGCAGTTTATTTATCGCAATTTAATTATCGCACTTTTATTTATCGTCATTTAATTTCTATAATTATTTTACGCACTTTAAATATCGGGACACGTATACAATGTTTTGACATATCATATCGACGCATCTATATATATTATTTGGAATCACCATAGACACTCTATATGCAGTAATGATCGAGTTCTCTATACAGGGTTGAGGTTGATTCTACAATAATATATATAGTTTGAGTTGTGATCGAGTCTGAGATGTATACGGGTTACGACACGTATTAATTAATTCGTATATTATATATTAAACTATATATGAATTATTGGACTGTTACTGTGGACTATCGACTGTGGACTAATGACATTGGAAAATTAAAATGAATTAAAATATTGATTATAACATATGAAACTAAACATTTCTTCAAGATTGCCACTTGATTTCATCTTAAACCTCATTGTATCTCGACGATTACAATCAGCATTCAAATCTATCATGATTCTTAAAAACACCTCAATCGAGAGGATAAACCAACCGCATTTCATCTATGGAAGAAAAGATTGATGCATATAGTTATGTGCCTGAAAAACCCTCGGAAACTGAGTAAACGTTTGACA
Organism: Rutidosis leptorrhynchoides; assembly: GCF_046630445.1. Taxonomy (NCBI): domain Eukaryota; kingdom Viridiplantae; phylum Streptophyta; class Magnoliopsida; order Asterales; family Asteraceae; genus Rutidosis; species Rutidosis leptorrhynchoides. Next base: position 218,609,220 of record NC_092338.1, on the reverse strand, counting down.
CGTATCTGTTCTAGTTCCTTTGACATTATTATTACCGAAGATCGTTTTGCAATCCCTTTCCAAAGTAGCTAATTTTGTCACAGCTCCAGCAAGTCAACTCCGACTTTTCATCCGAAACAACTTTATTATAACCGCGATATATATGCGTACTCTTTATTGTTACTGGGGAACCTTTTATATTCCACAATATTACCATCAGCAATTAATCATTCTAAAAACACAATTCTCCTGAAACTACCTCAGTTTGATAACCGATGACCCAGATCAGTTAACTTTGAAAATGCTGACGAAGCAGCATGTTGTAGATGATCTTAATGGCCAAAAGTTTGATGATAAAGAAAGGAGTGTTAGGAACGCTCGATAGAAAATTTAGTACCGAAAAGTGGATTATGCGAAACTATGAAGAAAGTCGTGGACAAATCACAAAGAATAAGTTTGCCTTCAAAGAATCCAAATGATTCTGTGCCTGCTGAAATCGTTAGCAAACATCTTATTTCTCATTCTAAACCATCACAGACAAATCTTCTTCATCATCCATTGATATTAGAAATTCTAAGATATTCTCATATGTTCTATTATAAATATCCTCCATATTTCTGGCGATATTTTCACAACTATTCTTATCTGAGATCATTTATCTCTCCATAATATCTGCAACATAAAAGAAACTGTGTTAGTTTCTAAATTCTGAAACCTTCGAGTTTAAAATATGAATGTTTTGAAGTAGTGTTGGGAACTAAAGCATGGATTAGTATAATATAATGACACTTGATCAACGTCATTATATTAAAGTAAGTCATGCTGAGTTTCTAATGAAGCATGATGATTCACAGTACCGTCATCATGTGCCATTTACACGACTCTTACATTCTATCTAATCTCTAAACATATCAAGAGAATATTTTTCTGGATGACTCGGTCTTCTCCAGGGTATTCTGGTAATTTAACAAATCAAAATCGTTCTATTACCATTTTCTTCTTAGAGCATTAGCTATGTTCATTCTGAATTTCATATCTACGAATTCCGGACCATTACTCGCTTGACTCGAAGTCGGGAAGAGAAAACGAAAGCATGAAGCTCCAAAAAATAATGAATAATATAAACTCCGATAATAACCCCGAAATTACAAATCATATATATCGATGCAGATAGTAATATAGAGACACGGGAGAATTAGAAACACTATAAATACAAGAGTATAGTAGAAGTAAATAGATTCTTCTTGTGGTAGATGAAAAAGAAGAATGACAGATATAAAAATTTGGAGTATATCAAGAATCAGGACTGGATTGAGCATATTGATGAATGCTTTAAAGTAAGAATCAAGGGATAAAGAATAGAAGGTGTGAGTCGTGGAAAATAAGGAAACGAAGGGGTGAATTTATAGTGAAATATCCGACAGAGCAATCGAAACAGATTATTGCTTAGAATCAAAGAAGATCCTGATTTCCTTAATCACCAAAGAACCAAATCTTATTACGTAAGATTTTCTTTAAATCCCGGAAATCAATCATAACTACGTCATCGGTTAAGACGAATATATTTTACTCATCTCACTCTTTTACGATAGTCTCATTTATATTCTTCGCATAATCGAATCGTTTTATCTACATTACTCAATGATGATAAAACTCCATTATCACCTTATATTTGTCATGAAAACCTTCTTATTGTTATCCATAACAACCTCTATCAAATTTCGGGGACGAAATTTCTTTAACGGGTAGGTACTGTAATGACCCAAAATTTTCCGACCAAATTATACTTATGAGATTAATATTTACATAAATTAAACCATACCAACATGATAAGCAATCCAAATTGTTGAGACTTGTGTTTTTGAAAAGAGTTTTACACAACGTTTGACCGTCCAATATGACCGATGATATCACGAACTATATAACATACGATAATTATATGTTTGTGTATATATATATGTATTTATATATATTTAACATGATTTAAGGATGGTTTAACATCTCATTGTGTACTAATGACAATGAGTTATAAGTATATTTTGAAACTACTAACTTAAGTTTTCAAAACGATAACTATATGTAACATTCTTTGATATATATACTTATAATCTATAATGCTTATACATGTATCGTATATATAATGTATTTAATCACTTTTTAAGGACTTAAATACATAAAACAATATAAGTATATTCACAAAAGATAGTTATATTTGAATTCTCGTTCCGTTTCCTCAAGATTTCTATACGTATATCTAGGGTATATGTACCCGTATCATACCTAGCTTCTATACATATTTACTATTGGTATATACACATCAAATCAACATCCTAATCAACATTATTACTGCCCTAGATATGAGGTAACTAGGATTTTTCAAGTAGTATGAATTATTAGTAAGAAAATAAAATTAGGAATCCTTTTCTTTCTTTATAAACTAAAAACGTTTTTATAAATGAACACCATTTCTTCACTCCATTTTCTCATACCTACACCCTCATTTCTCTCTCAAAATACTCCTAACTTCATACTTGATCATCTCCAAGCATTTTCCCCATCATTTAGCTTCAATTACAAGCCTTAAACACCATAAGAAAACTCTTTCAAGAACATATCAAAATAACCACCCATTTGAAGAAGTTTACTTCCAACCTTTTGATCTAACTCCACCACTCTTTGATTCCAAGATTATTTTTTATCTTTTACAGTAACTTTGTCCAAGTAACTTGAGGTAGTAACCTTGTTCAAAATCTTATTCAATTCATATTCATATAGCTATCTTATTTTGTGGTATAAAATTTTAACAACAAGAACATAGTTTGAATGATTTCAAACTTGTTCACAAACTAAATAGATCCTTCTAACTTGACTTTTAAAACACTTCAAGACCTGTAATATATCATAATGATATGCTAACCTAACAAGATATAACTTGGTTTTACAAAGAACATCTTAAAAACTGAATCTACGTCGTCGGAGTGCAACCGGGGGCTGTTTTGGGTTGGATAATTAAAAACCATCTTGAACTTTGAATTGGAAGTTCATGTTCTGGAAAAATGATATTTCTTATGAATATGTTAACACATAAAAATTTCATGGTTTAACTAAAGTGTAAGTATTTTTAGAAAAATGATCATTAAATGTTGTTTTAATGATGGAAAATGATCACTTTCATAAGTTTCACCAAAGTTTGACCTATAACCTATGATTTTGAATACAAACTAAGGTATTTTCAGTTCATATTCTTAAAATTTGACTCGATCCAAGGAAGTGGCAAGTTGAACCAACAAAAACGGAGTTGTAATGAAGAAACTACGACTAAAACAAGATTGGGTATCCGAAGCTAGTTTAGCTACGAAAATATTTGGAGAAAAAGTAAATTAATCATATCTTTTCTAATTAATATGATATTTTATATACAATTACTTATGATTTGATTTTATATATTTCAGGACCACCCGTAAACAACACGAGAAGATTAATCATAAGACCTCATGATTGTACGCAACACGTCATTTGACAACACGGTACTTTATGTACGCAACACGTCATTTGACAACATGGTACCATGGGTCGAGATTAATTCTGATCAATACGAATACGATGGGGTCTTTATTTATTTTATTTAAGCAACTAATTGTGGACCACTAACATCGGACTGCTAACTACCGACTAAGAAAATATTAAGAGTATTAAAAGTATATATATATGTAACGATTACTTAAAAAGAAAATATGTTGATATATTATATATATGGTTAGGTTCGTGATATCTATCGGAGACCAAGTCGAATTAAATACCTTCAAGGCAAAAGTGAGTTTCATTTGCTCCCTTTTTAATTGCTTTTTTGCAATATATATTTTTGGGCTGAGAATACATGCGCTGCTTTTATAAATGTTTACAAAATAGACACAAGTACTTAAAAATATATTCTACGTTGAGTTGTACCACTGGCATATTTCCCTGTAGCTTGGTAACTACTATTTACATGGGTATTGTAAACGCGAATCCTGTTGATAGATCTATCGGGCCTGACAACCCCAACCGGACTGGACGACCAGTATTCAACGGTTGCACAGTACTTCATTTTGGTGAATACACTTGGTACGGTGTAGTGAGATTTCATAATAAAGGGAATATGCGACGTTGATTAAATGTTAAGTATGGTTACCAAGTGCTCAACCACTTAGAATGCTTTACATACACTTGCGAGTGTATTATGTTTATGATTATGAAATCTTGTGGTCTATTAACATATTGAAATGATTGTCATGATAAACCTATGAACTCACCAACCTTTTGGTTGACACTTTAAAGCATGTTTATTCTCAGGTACGAATTAAGTCATCCGCTGTGCATTTGCTCAATATAAGAACATTACTTGGAGCCGATCATCGCAATGGGACCAAATGTTGATGACTTCGTCCAGGTGAATTAGGACGGGTCCTTTCAATAGGATATTAACACTCACCTTGAAGTCTTGAGAAAAGCTTCCAAGTAATCCGCAATGCGCCAATGGAAAGTACCTATTCCATTAACATAAATACCACAACACAATTAGATTGGATTTACAAACCAACCCAATTCGACACTCAGTGCAAACTCGACCCAAATGCACTTCCAAGTACAAACCGCACCCAAACTTAACCAATAATCACGAACACAAGTGATAACGGTCCTAACTCGCCAATTAAACTCGAACATAAGTGTTAAACACGCGTCTCACCCATTTTGACACCAAAACCCTAGTTTTGACCCATTAAGTCAAAATCTCACCATTTACTAGTTTAACACTAAAACACAATTTAAATCGGTTTAATGCTTCAACTTAATCCATTTTAAGTTTATAAACCTCATTTAATCCATAATCGGGTCAAAATCATCACCAAACCCTAAATTCGACTCTAGTCAAATTTAGTCAACTCCAAGAACCCTAATTATTACCAAAACCTCAATAATCACTAACACTAGTGATTAATCACTATTAACAAGTCATTCAAACTCAAACTTGCACACCAAACCCAAAACCCACCAATAATCACAATAAACCCGAGTATTGGTGTTAATCTCCAATTAACAACTAAATGGGTTTCATCAAGAATCATACAATCAAAAGCCCTAAAATTGAATGATGAACACGAAAACGAATTTCGGAGTTAGAGCTTACCACTAGTATCACCACGTAGCCAAGAATGAGGAGAACACACTTTCCAACTACGCCAAAGATCGAATCACAACTCTTGAGCTCCAAATCTCCACTTTAATCTTTGAGGGTTTTATGTTTGAGAGGATAAATGGAAAGAAAATGGAAAAAGGAAATGAAATAAAAGTGATAAGTGGCTGAGATTTATCCTCACAAACTGATCCAAATGTGAAAAGACGAATTTGCCCTTGAACACACCCCTTTAAAAGCTGAAAATCGAGTCTGAACCCAGACAGGTCGCGGCGCGACCTGCCCCTCCGCGGCACGACAAATAACGGCAGCTGGTACCTCAATTTTCCTGCTTTCTGTCCAGTTTTCTGTTTGCATGGTCGCGGCGCGACCCAATTCCCCGCGGCGCGACGTTTAACCAGTTCTGCTCCAAATTTTCATCTAAACAATCCTCGTCTCATAATCTCACTCGTACATACCATTACCGACTTGTTTACGCAAGATAAACCCCTCTAGGAACCCTAGAATGAACCTAAACCAACAACCCTTGCATGCATGCGCATCCATCACCTTTTACACATATATACACTTATACATACATGCAATGTACACTAAGTACTCCGCGTATTTCTTGTTCTACTATAAATATAAACTCACACGTAACCCGATTCCAATACATATATCTATACTTAATCTCCATGCCCATGTATATACATATATATATGTATATATATCCATTTTTCGCGTATAAAATATTCGGGTGTTACAACTCTCCCCCACTTAGAATCGATCACGTCCTCGTGATCCTTGTCACTTAATCAAACGAACCACACTCCACGGTCCTCAACTTAAGTCCCAAACCGACTTTCCTAGGCAACTCTTTCCAATGAATCACCTTTTAACAACCAAAATCGTCACCCGCGATTATCAAGTTACCATCCGAGCATTAAAGCCATGCTCAATCCCGCACACCGGGAAACTCAACCAACCTCGAACCGAGATATCAACCCTCTAACGTACCATTACCAAGTACAATGCTAAAAGCAACCAAGTCTCAAACCTAAGGTCAACAATCCGAAACGATGAAGACCGAACCAAACGAATCCTTACGGATATCATCAATCACTAAACGTCCCTTGTAGTACGCAACACGACCAACACGCAACTACCGTAACATCATAATCACACGGCTAAAACCGATAGCGTCCAAAATGACTATGGCAACGCTAAACCCGAGATGTACAAAATCAACTCTCGTCACACCCGTAACAACATATGAGTGAAACACGGCTATCGCATCATTAATTCCACAACATGGTCCTCACGACCCCACCATCGGCGTATAAAACAACCGATAGTTCCCACAACATGGTCCTCACGACCCCACTATTTGTGCATAAAGCAACCAATAGATCAAACCACACGGTCCTCACGACCCCACCATCGGTGTATAAAACAACCGATAGATCACAACTCAACATGGCCGAAACAACCCGAGCCAAAACACATATGGAGGATGGTCGAAACAACCCGAACCTTAGTGAATTCGCACGACCCGAAATCCACCAACCCAATCCATATATCTCACAATGAAATGACCGCACAACCCGAGTCATCGTGAATACGCGCAAACCGATATTCACTACCACCGACACATAGTATGACCGAGGATGGCCGTACAACCCGAGCCTTAGTGAATCCGAACTACCCGACATTCACTACCTCAAAGTATGAGCCCAACCAACAGGGACAATCGTACCACCCGAGATATTGTGAATACGAACAACCCGATATTCACGTCCCACAACACAAATCTCTTGATGAAGTCAGCGGACCCTAAAGATCATGATCCATCAATCACGTACTCCCATGATGAAGTCAGCGGACCCTAAAGATCATGCTCCATCACTCAACCATACCATAATGAAGTCGGCGGACCCGAAGATCATGCTTCATTAATCGTCAATACCACGATGAAGTCAGCGGACCTCGAAGGTCATGCTTCATCATACCCATACCAGTCGAGCAAGAACCACCTATATCAAACATAGGTACCGAACAAGAATTCTCCAAAAGAGAACCCGACACACACCTTCCTTAACCGAAGGATTTCACCTTGCTCACCAAACACGTCCATTATCTCTCAACGAGATTTACCACATTACCACCTCGGTGGTATTTCCAATCCAAACCATAAGTACAATTTATCCGAAATCGCACTCTACCACAAATCGACCCAAAACTAGGTCTCGGTAAAATTTCCGGATCTACCAAAAGCATCATCCGAAATATCACACTAACACTTTCCTCGTGCGGGAGTGCGACTCCCCCACTTGGAACCACGTTCCTATCTCACAACTCGTACAACCATACAATGCTACCAAAGGTAGACTTTACCAACGATTGGGTACACACGACCCACCCTACATCTTGCTCTAACCTCGAGCACTCGAAGGATTTTAAACAAATTCCTAATTACTTTGAACGAAAAGTGTACCGCAACACAATCGGAGTCAAACACCACGCTAGTAGGTATAGAGGAGGCACCTAATGTCGCGCCATAAGGACTCCATTACCAACACACATCAAGATTTTAAACATTCGATCTCAATAGTTTCAATCACCCGACGAACCTCACGGTTCATCACTTCAACACAAAAGCGAACACGCACTTAACAATCGAACACCAAAACCATTTCCATGGATTGGTATAAATATTTCCCAATACTAAGGAATGCTTGATTACACCAAGTCTTACGCCCCTTATCCAAAAACCAAACATCCCCATAGGGTACTTCCGAAAGGAACGTCACCTTTAACCATAACATGCACATCACAATGCAATTAACAAATCCAAACTTATACGTCACATAAATAAATATTCAAAAGAGATATTTATTAAATTGAACGTACCTCAACGTCTCCTTGCGGCATTCGCCGCCGCCAACTCGGGACAATCCGGCTTGCGATGTCCCTCCTTATGACAATAGTAGCACATTCCGTCATCACTTCTCGGCATCGTGCATTCCCACAACTTGTGGCCCCTAACACCACAATTGAAACACCTAGGCGCATGAGAATCCGTCGCGCCTTTTACCACATTACTCGTACTCGCACTCGGACCCTTAGTCCTCTTACTCGGAGCACCATAAGAAACAACCCTCCTTTCACTAGAAGGTTCACCCACCTTTGATCGCGTATAAGACTCGAAACCTCTAGCCACGGCGAACAATTCAGTAAACGATTTCGCGTAGCCCCGGCTAATCTTACTCTTCAAGTCATCATTCAAGGTCCGATAGAAATCCCCCATTAACAAACGATCATTCCCCAAATACTTCGGACAAAAACGAGCCTTCGCCATAAAGGTCGCCTTGAGAGTACTCAAATCCATAGATCCTTGTCGCAAATTTCGCAACTCATTGCGCAATTCCCACAAATCGGCCGAAGTCCGGAACTCCTCAAAGAATTCCTCCTTAAACTCATCCCACGATAAGGCCATAAACGTCTCACCACCGACAAGCTCAATCTTATCATCCAACCAATCCCTTGCCCTACCCCGCAACAAACTCGTAGCGAGTCTCGTCTTCCTCTCGGGAGGGCAATCTATAGTACGAAAACACCCTTCGACATCCGAAATCCAAGTTGTGCTTACCAATGGATCCGGTTTTCCGTCGTACACCGGGGGTTTAGTCCTCATGAAGCTTTTAAGATAACGCTCCATTTCACTACTACCTTGAAGTTCGGAATACTTCCTTTCCATTCTTTCTTCCAACCCACGCATTTGCTCCGCAACGGCGGCCGCAACCCTAGAGTTAAACTCCGCGTCGTTCGTATCGATCCCACTTCCCGTCGCCATTCTAAGGAATGCAAAATGATTAGATCACGAACGTATGAGTAAACATGCACAACACCACCCCATCTTGCTAAACACTCGTCGTACATCACTTGTTAGACACGATTTGCACCCGTAATAAGGTCTGCAAGTTCTTATTACGCACGCACGCCGCATCGACTCGTTAGTACAACGACCGCCTCGCTCGATGATAATAACCAACACAACAAAATTCCTACGCATATAAACGTACGCAAGGAATAACATCACAACACAATCCAAAATCCTAGTTAGTTCACCTACACGCTAAGGCACTAACCAAGTTCCCGTCCGTCCCGTTCTCCTACAAATCCCGCAGCAATTAAGCACACACAAAAGTCTAAGTCTAGGCACCTATCTCAAGTCGCCTAAATCCCTTAGACCATGCTCTGATACCACTTGTAACAACCTAACCCGTATTAAATTCCGCCCCATAAAAAATTTTCCTTTTAATACGTTATAATTCATACTTTAGGTCCCATTAATAATTCCAAAACGTCTTTAACACAATAATAAGTTTAATAACTTAAAACAACATTAATATTTTAAACTCTTCAAAACAACGATACGTTAATGAAGTCATAAACCGAGCATGGTGATTTGGGACAACGCTACCCAAATCCTAATCAAGTACAAAAGCAAGGTCTTCTAAGCAACCTAGCAAGGATCTCTAATCCCAAGCTCACCCGAACCGCCAAGCATGCAATCTGTAAAAAGAGTCAACAACGAGAGGGTAAGCTAACGCTTAGTGAGTGCTAACATACTACATACATATATATGTATAAAATGGACACGCCAACAAATAACAAATACCGCATACCGTACATCCAAGCAATAAAGCAAGCTAGACTAGGCGTACCATACAACACTAAGCACAAGCTAAGATACAACAACGATATACAAGTTCACCACAACGAAGTGAACCACGCCAAATAGCTACACCCGGAGGGTTAGCTACAACACAACAACACATTAAAATAATACAATAATAATAACACAAGGTTAACCCCTTAACCTCAATCATACGCACATTGGCTGGACAACCCGAGCCTTAGTGAATTCGCACAACCCGAAATTCACTTCACAACCATAAGATGACCGAACAACCCGAGTCATCATGAATCCGCACTACCCGAGATTCACTCCTCAATACCAAAACCCACGATCACGGGATTATGAAATCCACCACGTCGGGGCCATACTCATCACAACCACATCAACCCTTCGCCATTGGGTTATAACATCCACATCACAATCACATGTGATAACATGCACACAAACGTGTACCTCGCCAAAGGTGGCCAACCAAAACGCACAACCGTGCCATTTGGACCTATACACAAGTCCATCAAATCCACCTATATGTGAAGTGAGCTCTATAACCGAGAATCACTTCACCCGACCCGCACCCATCCTATACATACATATGTACATAGGATATTAACACTCACCTTGAAGTCTTGAGAAAAGCTTCCAAGTAATCCGCAATGCGCCAATGGAAAGTAACTATTCCATTAACATAAATACCACAACACAATTAGATTGGATTTACAAACTAACCCAATTCGACACTCAGTGCAAACTCGACCCAAATGCACTTCCAAGTACAAACCGCACCCAAACTTAACCAATAATCACGAACACAAGTGATAACGGTCCTAACTCGCCAATTAAACTCGAACATAAGTGTTAAACACGCGTCTCACCCATTTTGACACCAAAACCCTAGTTTTGACCCATTAAGTCAAAATCTCACCATTTACTAGTTTAACACTAAAACACAATTTAAATCGGTTTAATGCTTCAACTTAATCCATTTTAAGTTTATAAACCTCATTTAATCCATAATCGGGTCAAAATCATCACCAAACCCTAAATTCGACTCTAGTCAAATTTAGTCAACTCCAAGAACCCTAATTATTACCAAAACCTCAATAATCACTAACACTAGTGATTAATCACTATTAACAAGTCATTCAGACTCAAACTTGCACACCAAACCCAAAACCCGCCAATAATCACAATAAACCCGAGTATTGGTGTTAATCTCCAATTAACAACTAAATGGGTTTCATCAAGAATCATACAATCAAAAGCCCTAAAATTGAATGATGAACACGAAAACGAATTTCGGAGTTAGAGCTTACCACTAGTATCACCACGTAGCCAAGAACGAGGAGAACACACTTTCCAACTACGCCAAAGATCGAATCACAACTCTTGAGCTCCAAATCTCCACTTTAATCTTTGAGGGTTTTATGTTTGAGAGGATAAATGGAAAGAAAATGGAAAAAGGAAATGAAATAAAAGTGATAAGTGGCTGAGATTTATCCTCACAAACTGATCCAAATGTGAAAACACGAATTTGCCCTTGAACACACCCCTTTAAAAGCTGAAAATCGAGTCTGAACCCAGACAGGTCGCGGCGCGACCTGCCCCTCCACGGCGCGACAAATAACGGCAGCTGGTACCTCGATTTTCCTGCTTTCTGTCCAGTTTTCTGTTTGCATGGTCGCGGCGCGACCCAATTCCCCGCGGCGCGACGTTTAACCAGTTCTGCTCCAAATTTTCGTCTAAACAATCCTCGTCTCATAATCTCACTCGTACGTACCATTACCGACTTGTTTACGCAAGATAAACCCCTCTAGGAACCCTAGAATGAACCTAAACCAACAACCCTTGCATGCATGCGCATCCATCACCTTTTACACATATATACACTTATACATACATGCAATGTACACTAAGTACTCCGCGTATTTCTTGTTCTACTATAAATATAAACTCACACGTAACCCGATTCCAATACATATATCTATACTTAATCTCCATGCCCATGTATATACATATATATATGTATATATATCCATTTTTCGCGTATAAAATATTCGGGTGTTACACTAAGATATATTATATATCATAATATCATGATAATGTAACAATTTAGTATCTCTTTAGATATAATAAACATTGGGTTAACAACATTTAACAAGACCGTTAACCTAAAGGTTTCAAAACAACATTTACATGTAACGACTAACGATGACTTAACGACTCAGTTAAAATGTATATACATGTAGTGTTTTAATATGTATTCATACACTTTTGAAAGACTTCAAGACACTTGTCAAAGTACTTCTACTTAACAAAAATGCTTACAATTACATCCTCATTCATTTTCATCAACAATTCTACTCGTATGCACCCGTATTCGTACTCTACAATACACAGCTTTTAAATGTATGTACTATTGGTATATACACTCCAATGATTAGCTTTTAGCAGCCCATTTGAGTCACCTAACACATGTGGGAACCATCATTTGGCAACTAGCATGAAATATCTCATAAAATTACAATAATATTAGTAATCATTCATGACTTATTTACATGTAAACAAAATTACACATCCTTTATATATAATCCATATACCAATGACCAAAAACACCTACAAACACTTTCATTCTTCAATTTTCTTCATCTAATTGATCTCTCTCAAGTTCTATCTTCAAGTTCTAAGTGTTCTTCATAAATTCTATAAGTTCTAGTTTCATAAAATCAAGAATACTTCCAAGTTTGCTAGCTTACTTCCAATCTTGTAAAGTGATCATCCAACCTCAAGAAATCTTTCTTATTTACAGTAAGATATCTTTCTAATACAAGGTAATACTCATATTCAAACTTTGATTCAATTTCTATAACTATAACAATCTTATTTCGAGTGGAAATCTTACTTAAACTTGTTTTGGTGTCATGATTCTGCTTCAAGAACTTTCAAGCCATCCAAGGATCCTTTGAAGCTAGATCTATTTTTCTCATTTCTATTAGGTTTATCCATAAAACCCGAGGTAGTAATGATGTTCATAACATCATTCGATTCGTATATATAAAACTACCTTATTCGAAGGTTTAAACTTGAAATCACTAGAACATAGTTTAATTAATTCTAAACTTGTTCGCAAATAAAAGTTAATCCTTCTAACTTGACTTTTAAAATTAACTAAACACATGTTCTATATCTATATGATATGCTAACTTAATGATTTAAAACCTGGAAACACGAAAAATACCGTAAAACCGGATATACGCCGTCGTAGTAACACCGCGGGCTATTTTGGGTTAGTTAATTAAAAACTATGATAAACTTTGATTTAAAATTTGTTCTTCTGGGAAAATGATTTTTCTTATGAACATGAAACTATATCCAAAAATCATGGTTAAACTCAAAGTGGAAGTATGTTTTCCAAAATGGTCATCTAAACGTCGTTCTTTCGACTTAAATGACTACCTTTACAAAAATGACTTGTAACCTATATTTCCAACTATAAACCTATACTTTTTCTGTTTAGATTCATAAAATATAGTTCAATATGAAACCATACCAATTTTATTCACTCAAAACGGATTTAAAACGAAGAAGTTATGGGTAAAACAAGATTGGATATTTTTTTATTGTTGTAGCTACGGAAAATCTTGTAACAAATCTATATTAATCATATCCTAGCTAACTCATATTGTATTACATGTATTTTAATATATTATGTAATCTTGGGATACCATTGACACGTATGCAAATGTTTTGACATATCATATCGACCCAGGTATATATATTATTTGGAACAACCATAGACACTCTATATGCAGTAATGTTGGAGTTAGCTATACAGGGTTGAGGTTGATTCCAAAAATATATATACTTTGAGTTGTGATCTAGCCTGAGACGTGTATACACTGGGTCGTGGATTGATTCAAGATAATATATATCAATTTTTTTCTGTACATCTAACTTTGGACAACTAGTTGTAGGTTACTAACAAGGACATCTGACTTAATAAACTTAAAACAGTAAAACGTATTAAAAATGTTGTAATTATATTTTGAACATACTTTGATATATATGTACATATTTGTTATAGGTTCGTGAATCGACCAGTGGCCAAGTCTTACTTCCCGACGAAGTAAAAATCTGTGAAAGTGAGTTATAGTCCCACTTTTAAAATCTAATATTTTGGGATGAGAATACATGCAATTTTATAAATGTTTTACGAAATAGACATAAGTAAATGAAACTACTTTATATGGATGAATGATCGAAGCCGAATATGCCCCTTTTTAGCTTGGTAGCCTAAGAATTTGGGAACAGACCCCCAAATTGACGCGAATCCTAAAGATAGATCTATCGGGCCCAACAAGCCCCATTCTGGAATTTGGAATGCTTTAGTACTTCGAAATTATCATGTCCGATGGGTGTCCCAGAATGATGGGGATATTCTATATGCATATTGGTAATGTCGGTTACCAGGTGTTCACCGTATGAATGATTTTTATCTCTATGTATGGGATGTATTGAAATATGAAATCTTGTAGTCTATTAATATGATTTGATAATATATAGGTTAAACCTATAAATCACCAACATTTTTGTTGATGTTTTAAGCATGTTTATTCTCAGGTGATTATTAAGAGCTTCCGCTGTTGCATACTAAAATAAGGATAAGATTTGGAGTCCATGCTTGTATGATATTATGTAAAAACTACATTCAAGAAACTTATTTTAGATGTAATATATTCTTATTGTAAACCATTATGTAATGGTCGTGTGTAAACGGTATATTTTAGATTATCATTATTTGATCATCTACGTAATGCTTTTTAAACCTTTATCGATAAAATAAAGGTTATGGTTGTTTTAAAAATGAAAGCAGTCTTTGAAAAATGTCTCATATAGAGGTCAAAACCTCGCGACGAAATCAATTAATATGGAACGTTTATAATTAATATGAACGGGACATTTCAGTTGGTATCCGAGCGTTGGTCTTAGAGAATCAGAAATTTGCATTAGTGTGTTTTATCGAGTTTGTTAGGATACATTAGTGAGTCTGGACTTCAACCGTGTTTTCTTTAAAAACGATTGCCTAACACTTTTGTTGAAAACTATATATTATTAACATGTAAATATTATGTAATTTATTAACCTCTTAATGTGTTTGATATTGTGTGATAGATGTCTACCACTAGTACAAATCCCATCGACTCACCTAATAATAATGAAGAGTCGAATATACTTAGGGAAGATTCTCAAATTCCCGAAGAGGAACCGGAAGAAGAGGAGCCGGAAGAAGAGGAGCCGGAAGAGGAGGAACCGGAAGAGGAGGAACCGGAAGAAGAAGAGCTTTCAGAGGAAGAAATATTGATACCTACTGCAAATCGATTAAATAAAAGAAAATCATCAACCAACGGACCAAAATCAATAATGGTCAACGGTGTTTCCGCCGAGGAAGCAAAATATTGGGAAGATTACCAATTTTTCGATGAATCGGATCCCGATGAGGATTCCGATGATGTTATAGAAATTACCTTGACCCAATTTAATATAGCAAAAGAAAATAATAAGGGAAAACGTATTAAAATAGGGAAACCTGATTCCAACCCCAATGAACTTTATATGTATCGGCAACGTCCG
Organism: Rutidosis leptorrhynchoides; assembly: GCF_046630445.1. Classification (NCBI taxonomy): domain Eukaryota; kingdom Viridiplantae; phylum Streptophyta; class Magnoliopsida; order Asterales; family Asteraceae; genus Rutidosis; species Rutidosis leptorrhynchoides. The sequence continues at coordinate 218,593,756 of NC_092338.1, read as the reverse complement.
TATTTCCTAAATTGTAACAATAACCCGGGAACCTCTAAACCACCTAGTTTTTCTAAACCATTGTGGAAAACGACGGCTCGTATTAGAGGAGCACCATATATCCCTAAAAAATTAGGAAAACGAACCAAGTCCGAAGAAGAAGAAACCAGTTATTCAGATTAGAGGGTTGTAATCATGTTGTGTATTATATGTATTGTAGTGTGCTTGTACTTTTATGTTCTATGTAAAAATTTCTTGTATTGTTTGTTAATTATCTTTTACGAATCTAATTCTTGTCTATTTTACATTATAAAAACACAAAATGAACGTTAAGGATAGACAACCAAAAATTTTAGAAGACCTACCAGGAGATATGATTGATGAAATCTTGTCTAGAGTCGGGCAGAATTCATCAGCACAATTAGTTACGGCAAAATTAGTTTGTCAAACGTTTGAAAGACATTCCAGGCATGCCTTAGTATATAAAAGGCTTTCCTTTGAAAGATGGGGTATATCACATTGGGGAGACTTTAAGTTACGCCAAGTTTTTTTAAGGCATTTAGTGCAGGAAACCCAGATACAATTTTACGCTACGGGTTACGAACCTATTTTGACTCAACATATCCCAACATATGATTTCGTGAGTTAGAAAGAGCTTCTAACATGCAACATAAAGATGCATGTTATACTTACGGGTTAGTGATTTTCGCTTCTTACCAAAGTGAGAAAAAGAATATCGGGTTACAACTTTTAAATAAAACCTTCCCACAAGTGACGGACTCAGTAGTTGGGGTAAGAAACAATTTTTTTATATTGCTACGAGACTGTTGGGCATTACGAAACCCTCGTCCTTTTGACGACATTACAACATGCTGCCTAGTCAATGGTCATAACAAATACTTTTCACAAGACCAAGGATGGAAAGTCGTCTTAGTAAAACCAGAATGCATGACTTGTTTTTGGACTTATGAATTACGTGTCTTTATTTTTTTTGCTGAACAACTTGCGTATTAACTAGAAATGCCTTTATAGCTGCCGAGTAGCAAAGATATTATGTGCTATATTTCATCATATATGTATAATAGTGGTATTGTATGTTTGTAAAATATTGTATAATGGTTTGAACACGAAATATTATTGTAATAAGTTTTTCATATAGAAGCATAGTAGTTGAGTTGTATAGTAGCTAGTAAGTATGAACTTAACGGGTAGGTACTACCCGAATTAAAACTATAAAAATGCTAATATGAAGAAAAAGCTTTTATAAATAAGTTCATATAATGCTGCGAGATACTATTGACTACTCTTAAATTCTATATGATTAACTCAATTCTTTTGGGTATTTTTGAAGGAAATGGCACCGGTGACTCGTTAGAATTTGAACATGAGCGAGGAAGACTTCTGTGTTTTGCTTGCTGCGAACATAGCCGCAATACAGGCTGCAATGTAAAATAACAATAACTCTAGATCTAGCAGTGGAACTAATTCTACAAGAAATCGTGTAGGATGCTCCTACAAAGAATTCACTGCCTGCAAACCTTTGGAATATGTTGGAACCGAAGGACCAATTGGGTTGAAACAGTGGACCGAGAAAGTCGAATCGGTGTTTGCCATAAGTAAGTGTATTGAAGAGGACAAAGTTAAGTACGCTACGCATACCTTCACAGGTACTGCGTTAACGTGGTGGAACACCTATCTTGAACAGGTAGGACAAAATGCTGCTTACTCACTACCGTGGTCGGCATTTAAGCAATTGATGAACGAGCAGTACCGTCCTAGAAACGAAGTCAATAAACGCAAGGTAGAAATTAGGGAGTTACGAACACAAGGGTTCGACATTACCACATATGAACGACGATTCACAGAGTTGTGCCTATTATGTTCGGGAGTGTAGAGACCCGTCCTAATCCATCCGAACGAAGTCCGTATCGATTATAAACGATTCACGATAGTTGATTACATTGCGAGGTACTTGACCTCTATATGATATATTTTACAAACATTGCATTCGTTTTTGAAAAGACAATATTTCATTACATCAAAAGTTGACGGCATGCATACCATTTCGTAATATATCTAACTATAATTGACTTAATATTAATCTTGATGAACTCAATAATTCGAATGCAACATCTTTTCAAATATGTCATGAATGACTCCAAGTAATATCCCTAAAATGAGCAAATGCACAGCGGAAGATTTCTTTCGTACCTGAGATTAAACATGCTATAAAGTGTCAACCAAAAGGTTGGTGAGTTCATTAGTTTAACATAAATAATCATGTCATAATTTTAATAGACCACAAGATTTCATATATCCATTTCACATAAACATACGTCACATGCATAGAGACAAAAATATTATTCATATGGATTGAACACCTGGTAACCGACCTTAACAAGATGCATATAAGAATATCCCCATCATTCCGGGACACCCTTTGGATATGATATAAATTTCGAAGTACTAAAGCATTCGGTACTTTGGATGGGGTTTGTTAGGCCCAATAGATCTATCTTTAGGATTCGCGTCCATTAGGGTGTATGTTCCCTAATTCTTAGATTACCAGACTTAATAAAAAGGGACATATTCGATTTCGATAATTCAACCATAGAATGTAGTTTCACGTACTTGTGTCTATTTCGTAAAGCATTTATAAAAGCAGCTCATGTATTCTCAGTCCCAAAAATATATATTACAAAAGCATTTAAAAAGGGAGCAAATGAAACTCACCTAATGTATTTTGTAGTAAAAATACATATGACAAAACTGAACAATGAAGGATTGGCCTCGGATTCACGAACCGATATCATTTGTATATTTATTAATATACATAGTTGTAATCGAACAAATATATATAAATTTTATTAGTTATATCCTTTTTGTATTAATAATATATATATGTTATTCATATAAGTGTAGTTATATAAAATTCATACTAAACTTCATTTAAAATCATATATTTATATTATATATTAAAGTATGTGTTATATACGTTTATTTTGTATATGTATCTTAAATAATTATTATAGTTATATTAGTATCTATATATTTAGTATTATATTAAAATACCTAATTTGTTAAATGTAGTATTTATATATTGTTAATATGTTTTTCATATAGTTTTGTGGAATCTCCGTATAATTATAGTGTATATGATAAGGGTGTTCTTATGTACAAGATATTTATTTGTTAAAAATGATAGTTTTGTCTTTAATATTTTTCTAGTGGTAATAATAATAATAACTTTATTAATAATGATAATATTAATAATAATAATATTATTGTTAATAATAATACTTTTGATTAATAATAATAATAATAATACTAATGGTTACAAAAGTGATACTGATATTAATACTGATAATGATATCTTGTATTATTTTTATAATAATAATAATAATAATAATAATAATAATAATAATAATAATAATAATAATAATAATAATAATAATAATAATAATAATAATAATAATAATAATAATAATAATAATAATAATAATAAGAATAAGAATAAAAAGGCTACCTTAACAAACTTTCTAAAAAAATTTGTCCCAGACCGGAATTGAACCCAAGACCTCTCGCTCATCCGAACAATTGCTTAACCATTGAACCGTTTCCATTTTACTGATTCTATTCCAGTTTAATTACTTATAACCCCTATTAAGTTGATTCCCTTTTCTTCTTCAATCTCAGATCAAACGACCCAGTATCTAAACCTAGTTAATAACGAGTTTTAGAATTTGATTTATATTAGGAATTAAAACATAAACGTTTATTGATTGATAAAAAAATAAACATAAACGTAGAATAGAGCTGCTACTGATTGAACTATATGAAGAACAGGAATAAATTTCTTTAAATTTTAAGAACGTATTAGCTCAGGTCTACTACATGAAATAAGTTTTAAATGACTTATAGAACCCTTCTAATTCATCAATTAATCTAGAGATACTGAAACACATTCCAATTTTCCCAAGAACAAAAGTTTTGACTTTTTGGAAATTTAACTTTGACTTGATAATTTGAACTCTTTTTAAGGAATTAGAATCTGAAACTTTACAAAAAGTTTGGTTAAAGGATTCTTAACATTACCACATTTGTGGATTTTAAAATTTGATTTTGAATTCAACCTTTTGAACATGACGGTTCCAGTACATGAACACCCTGAATCAAATTCGAGTTTTAAGGCTGTTTTAATATATACTTCCAACATAAATTAGATTTTAAATCCATAATATAAATTTTATAACTCCTCAATTAAACCTAAAACAAAAAAACGAGTTCGAATTTTACCTTGAACAATTTGGTTGACTTTTTGTGATGAAGCTTTGACCCCCAAAATTTGTGATCGTTTTTAGGAATTGAAGGCTGAAATTTTGGAGAAAGTTTGATTACAACATTCCTAACATCATTACATTAAAGGATTTTGAAATGGAATTCGAATTCGATTTTTAGCTAAAAAGTTATAGAACAGAGGTATCGGTTTTTATATATCTTTATAAAATTCTGTTTAATTTTTGAAGAAGAACACAGAAATGGTGTTGTGTAGTTGATAATGATATAAGGAGATTGAGTTCCTTCTCAACAATCTGAGGTAATTGTTCGTTATATAAAAAAAAGTCGGCATATTATTCTAAATCCAAAAACGGGTACAGAAGGGAAAAAATAAAAAGGTGATCTTGATTGTAAATGAATTTGTATGTATCCTACTCTATGTTAGATCTTTAATATAATTAGAGACAGTAGTACAATTATATACAGTGTGATACTAATTTTTAACAAACTCAAATCTTTTAATTAGTTTTTAGATTATAATAAATATTAATAATAATAATTCTATTAATATTGTTAATAATTAATTATAATAATAATAATGATATTAATAATCATTAATAATAACATTAACCATGATATTAATAATAGTAATATTAATTTTTATAAAGATACAAATATTATGCTAACATTAATAAGGTTAATGATAAAACTAATGATAATTTCAATTAGTTTAATTATAAAAATGATAATAATATTATTGTTAATAATACTAATAATATAAATTTTATTAATGTTAATATGATATACATAATTTTAACAATGACATACATATCAGATTTCTTAATATTATTAATACTAATATTAATATTTATAATAATAATGAAATACTAATAATAATTTTAATAATTATATTTTTATTTGTATTATATATTATTAAATATGTAACTTCATATAATATATTAAGTAATAACTTTTATTGAGTTCTTATTATATAGAAATTATAATTATATATATAAATTTATTTTAAATTATACTTATTTATATATATTCAATATACTTTATTTATATATGTGATACATCATAAGTCATAATATCATATATTACATTATTTTACATAATTAATTCAAATAATTAAATTTTGTAATATTAAAGATTACCATTATATATATAAATATATTTTTAAATATATACATTCCTATTTACAAATAAGCGTGCGTGAATCCTCGGGAAAGGTCGAAGGTCAATTGAATATATGAAAATAGATTTCAAAACTTTCGAGACTCAATACTACGGATTTTGCTTATCGTGTCAAAATCATATAAAGATTAAAGTTTAAATTTGATCGGAAATTCCCGGGTCATCACAGTACCTACCCGTTAAAGAACTTTCGTCCCGAAATTTGAGTAAGGTCGTCATGGTTAACAATAAATATGTTTTCCTGACGAATATGAGCTGATAAATAGAGTTTTATCATCATTGAGTAATATGGATAAAATGATTCGATTAATCGAAGCGTATGAATGAGGCTATCACAAAAGATTGAGATATAGATTTAACTTTTGACGTAGTCACTGTCGAATTTCGGAATTCAAGGGATTTAAAGAAAATCTTCGAAATCTGAGAGATTTGATTCTTCGGCGAATAAGGAGATTAAGATCTCTATAATTAAATATGGTGATCTACCTCGATTACTCTATCTGATATTTCCATTATAAATTAAACTCCTCCGTTCCATTATTCTCACCATTCCTGTACTTTCTTTCTTAGTTCATACATCCAAAAGATTGTGAAAATGCTTAATCCCGTTCTAATCCCTAATATTTTCCTATTTATCATTTCTGTCATCCTTCTTTTCAGTCTTCCACCAGAAAAATTTGTTTACTTGTACTATAACCTTGCGGTGATACTATTCTTAATCATACCGCGTCTTTATATTACTATTCGTATTAATATCCACGGTTTGTAACTTCCGTGTTGTTATTGGGCTTTATATTTTCTCTTATATTTCGGAGCTCTTTGCTTTTTATTATCCTCACGACCTCTAGTAAAGCGAGTAATGGTCCAAAATTCGTAAGTATGGAGTTTCGAATGAACAACATTATCTAAACAAGAAAGAATGTAATAGCACGATTTGATTTGTTAAATTATCAGAATCACTGAGAAAAGATAGAACTATCAAGAAAATATGTTCTTGATATGTTTATAGATTAGATAGAATGTAAGATTCGTGTAACATGGCACATGATGATGTTATAATCTGTGAATCATCACGTCCCATTAGAAACTCAGCATGACTTATTGTAATATAATCACGTTGATCAAGTGCCATTATATTATACTAACTCATGCTTCAGTTCCCAACACTACTTCAAAATCATTCATATTTTAAACTCGAAGGTTTTAGAATTTAGAAACTAAAATAGTTTCTTTTATGATGTAACACAGATATCAAGAAGAGATAACTAATTTCGGATAAGAAGAGTTATGAAAATATCCTCAAAAATATCGAAGATATTTATGATGGTATTTTGGGATTTCTAAGTTCGATGGTTGATGAAGAAAATTTTCCGCAAGATTTTAACATGACTTCGGAGCAGGATATCCTCTAAAGATTTCAACGGATCCAGAATTACCTGGATTCTTTGATTATAGGGTATGGTTCTTGTATTTGTCCTTGGTTTCCTTCGTGGTTAGCTAAATCCATTTTCCAGTTCCAACTTTTCTGAGCTTTTCCAACATACTATTCTTTATCATCAAACTTCCAATGATTAAGGTCGTTTATGGTTGTCTACGGTTTCTGCTGCTTCATTCAGCTTTTTCAACATTAAAAGTATTGATTTGTAGACTGAGTGCTTTTCAGAATTTCAGAATGAAAGATCATAATTCTGAGGGATAAATATCATACATATAACTGTTGATGTAGATATGCTGTGAGTTTTCAAAGTACTGATTGTTGATATCCGGTAATTGGTATGGCAGTTCTCATTATCAGATACGAATAAGTACATGATATAGTTTAACGAACAAATATAATGGTTCTTCGGAGAGACTTAGGCCAATGAGTAATGAAGTTGCTAGTAAGTTTACTACTAATGTGGTGGAACATAAACGGTTCCCCAATAACGATGACGAACGGTAACTTATATATCAAAGTAATAATAAGGCTAATCCGAATGAAAGTCGAAGTTGATTTGTTAGAGCTGTGACAAAATTTACTAATTTGAAAAAGAATTGTAAAGTTATTTTCGGTAATAATAATGCTAAAAGAATTAGCACAGTTACGCGTTAAACGTTTACTCAGGTTCCGATTTTTTTCAGGTGCATAACTATATGCATCAATCTTTCTTCTCGTAGATAACGTGCGGTTGAATCATCCTCTTGGTTAAGGTGTTTTCAAGAATCATGTAGGGTTTGAACGCAGATTGTAATCGTCAAGATACAAATGAGGTTTAAGATGAAATCAAGTGGCAAACTTGAAGGGTTGTTTAGTTTCATATATTATAATCAATATTTTAATTCATTTTAATTATCCAATGTTATTAGTCCACAGTCGATAGTCCATAGTTGGCAGTCCAATATTTCATATATAGTTTAATATAGAATATTCGAATTAATTAATACGTATCGTGACCCGTATTCGTCTCAGACTCGATCACAACTCAAACTATATATATTATTATAGAATCAACCTCAACCCTGTATAGCTAACTCCCGCATTACTGCATATAGAGTGTCTATGGTTATTCCAAATAATATATATAGATGGGTCGATATGATATGTCAAAACCTTGTATACGTGTCCCGATATTTAAAGTGCATAAAATAAATAACAGAAATTAAATGACGATAAATAAAATTGCGAGAATATAAATTGCGATAAATAAACTGCGATAAATAAAATGTAATCAGTTAGCTAGGAATAGTTAGCTAGGATCAGTTAGCGTGGATTCTTAACAAAATTTTGATTAGTTAATTCGTTTGTTTCTAACAAATTTTATTTGGTCAAATGTTTTCTTCATTATGCCACTTGTTGAATTCTGATAGGTCAAAATCCAAATATGAAATTGAATGAAAATAGTTATTCTGCGATGAACAGACACGTATATCGGAGAGTGCAAATAAGATAGTAAATGACTGTTGAATCAGCTTTGACGAATGTACAGTGTAACTTATCAAGGTGAAATCTAAATATTCCTCGGGTATTACCTACCCGTTAAAATATTTTCACCATTAACAGTTTGTACAAAAGAATTTTTAATTACGATCTTTATGAAAACATATATACGTATATATTTTCTTCAGATGTAATCATGGATTTAATGAGTTAATATGATATTAAACTCATTTGGTTTACGTTTAGAACTAGAGTACATAATCTCTAAAACATTAGAGTTTACATAACTATCATGTCGAACGAAGATAAATGATGTAGAACGTTATGTAGAACGAAGATAATCGATGTAGGACATCATGTAGTGTGACGATTATGCTGGAGGTACAGACTGTGAGTTTGAGGTGTGAGATATTGCTGAAGCTGGTAAGTTTTGCACCAGATTCTCCAAATTGATTACTCGAGCGTGAAGCTTGTTGACCTCTTCCATTATTCTAGGATGATTGTCGGTTCGGAACAAGCGAATGAATAAGGTTTTAAATTTGAGATAGTATATAATCATGACGAGATATTTCTGTAAATGAGGGTGAAAATGGTGTTTCAAACAGGTTCGCCGGTAAGTGCTTCAGGTTTTTCACCAAGAGTGTAGGTTGGTGAGTGAAAAGGATCACCTTCTTCTCGTCTCCATTGATTTAGTATACTACAAAACCATCAGATGAATTGGGGATGGCTGATTGGTTGATTCATTCTGGTGACACCGCTTTCGGAGTTTAGGTGAATATCCATGTCGGAATAACTGTCGGAATAACTATCGGAATAGCTATCGAAATCTGAGGGACTCGAACTGGTTGAGGGATTTATCTCGTACGATCAGATGAAGGATTTTCGATAAGAAATAGATTATAGGATGTAGATTAGTACCCTGCAATACATAATTTACATATGCATATATAATACTAAAATCCCATAAGTTACGGAGGAATCTACGGAAGCTGTCAGGCAAAGGTAACAATAACAGATACGCTAATATGTAAATTAGCAGATACGATAAGATATGAATTTCGTCTATACACTATTCATGCAGTCGATGCAGTAAAATGTGTCTAGACTAAGAATAATAAGTAAGTGATTTCCTAAGAATGATAAGCAGACGATTTCTGACAAAAATGATGAGCAAAACTTTTGACATGCAGACACGGTCAAAGTCCAGACTCACTAATGCATCCTAACGACTTATCAGTTATACACACTAATGCAGACCTGGTTCACTAAGACCACCGCTCTAATACCAACTATAGAGACCCGTCCTAATCCATCCGAACGAAGTCCGTATCGATTATAAACGATTTACAATATTTGATTACATCGCGAGGTACTTGACCTCTATATGATACATTTTACAAACATTGCATTCGTTTTTGAAAAGACAATATTTCATTACATCGAAAGTTGACGGCATGCATACCATTTCATAATATATCTAACTATAATTGACTTGATATTAATCTTGATGAACTCAACGACTCGAATGCAACGTCTTTTGAAATATGTCATGAATGACTCCAAGTAATATCCCTAAAATGAGCAAATGCACAGCGAAAGATTTCTTACGTACCTGAGAATAAACATGCTTTAAAATGTCAACCAAAAGGTTGGTGAGTTCATTAGTTTAACATAAATAATCATGTCATAATTTTAATAGACCACAAGATTTCATATATCCATTTCAAATAAACATACGTCCCATGCATAGAGACAAAAATATCATTCATATGGATTGAACACCTGGTAACCGACCTTAACAAGATGCATATAAGAATATCCCCATCATTCCGGGACACCCTTCGGATATGATATAAATTTCGAAGTACTAAAGTATCCGGTACTTTGGATAGAGTTTGTTAGGCCCAATAGATCTATCTTTAGGATTCGCGTCAATTAGAGTGTCTGTTCCCTAATTCTTAGATTACCAGAATTAATAAAAAGGGGCATATTCGATTTCGAGAATTCAACCACAGAATGTAGTTTCATGTACTTGTGCCTATTTCGTAAAGCATTGCTAAAAGCAGCGCATGTATTCTCAGTCCCAAAAATATATATTGCAAAAGCATTTAAAAAGGGAGCAAATGAAACTCACCTAATGTATTTTGTAGTAAAAATACATATGACAAAACTGAACAATGAAGGGTTGGCCTCAGATTCAAGAACCTATATCATTTGTATATTTATTAATATACATAGTTGTAATCGAACAAATATATATATAAATTTTATTAGTTATATCATTTTTATATTAATAATATATATATGTTATTCATATAAGTGTAGTTATATAAAATTCATACTAAACTTCATTTAAAATCATATATTTATATTATATATTAAAGTATGTGTTATATATGTTTATTTTGTATATGTATCTTAAATAATTATTATAGTTATATTAGTATCTATATATTTAGTATTATATTAAAATACCTAATTTGTTAAATGTAGTCTTTATATAATGTTAATATGTTTTTCATATAGTTTTGTGGAATCTCCGTATAATTATAGTGTATATGATAAGGGTGTTCTTATGTACAAGATATTTATTTGTTAAAATGATAGTTTTGACTTTAATATTTTTCTAGTGGTAATAATAATAACTTTATTAATAATGATAATATTAATAATAATAATATTATTGTTAATAATAATACCTTTGATTAATGATAATAATAATAATACTAATGGTTACAAAAGTGATACTGATATTAATATTGATAATGATATCTTGTATTATTTTTATAATAATAATAATAATAATAATAATAATAATAATAATAATAATAATAATAATAATAATAATAATAATAATAATAATAATAATAATAATGATAATAATAATAATAATAATAATAATAATAATAATAATAATAATAATAATAATAATAATAATAATAATAATACTAATAATAATAATAATAATAATAATAATAATAATAATAATAATAATAATAATAATAATAATAATAATAATAATAATAATAATAATAATAATAATAAGAATAAAAAGGCTACCTTAACAAACTTTCTAAAAAAATTTGTCCCAGACCGGAATTGAACCCGAGACCTCTCGCTCATCCGAACAATTGCTTAACCATTGAACCGTTTCCATTTTACTGATTCTATTCCAGTTTAATTACTTATAACCCCTATTAAGTTGATTCCCTTTTCTTCTTCAATCTCAGGTCAAACGACCCAATATCTAAACCTAGTTAATAACGAGTTTTAGAATTTGATTTGTATTAGGAATTGGAACATAAACGTTTATTGATTGATAAAAAAATAATCATAAACGTAGAATAGAGCTGCTACTGATCGAACTATATGAAGAACAGGAATAAACTTCTTTAAATTTTAAGAACGTATTAGCTCAGGTCTCCTACATGAAATAAGTTTTAAATGACTTATAGAACCCTTCTAATTCATCAATTAATCTGGAGATACTGAAACACATTCAAATTTTCCCAAGAATAAAAGTTTTGACTTTTTGGAAATTTAACTTTGACTTGATAATTTGTACTCATTTTATGGAATTAGAATCTAAAACTTTACAAAAAAGTTTGGTTAAAGGATTCTCAACATGACCACATTTGTGGATTTTAAAATTTGATTTTGAATTCAAGCTTTTGAACATGACGGTTCCAGTACATGAACACCCTGAATCAAATTCGAGTTTTAAGGCTGTTTTAATATATACTTCCAACATAAATTAGATTCTAAATCCATAATATAAACTTTCTGACTCCTCAATTAAACCTAAAACAAAAAAACGAGTTCGAATTTTACCTTGAACAATTTGGTTGACTTTTTGTGATGAAGCTTTGACCCCCAAAATTTGTGATCGTTTTTAGGAATTGAAGGTTGAAATTTTGGAGAAAGTTTGATTACAACATTCCTAACATCATTACATTAAAGGAATTTGAAATGGAATTTAAATTCGATTTTTGGCTAAAAAGTTATAGAACAGAGGTATCGGTTTTTATATATCTTTATAAAATTCTGTTTAATTTTTGAAGAAGAACACAGAAATGGTGTTGTGTAGTTGATAATGATATAAGGAGATTGAGTTCCTTCTCAACAATCTGAGGTAATTGTTCGTTATATAAAAAAAAAGTCGACATATTATTCTAAATCCAAAAACGGGTACAGAAGGAAAAAAAATAAAAAGGTGATCTTGATTGTAAATGAATTTGAATGTATCCTACTCTATGTTAGATCTTTAATATAATTAGAGACAGTAGTACAATTATATACAGTGTGATACTGATTTATAACAAACTCAAATCTTTTAATTAGTTTTTAGATTATAATAAATATTAATAATAATAATTCTATTAATATTGTTAATAATTAATTATAATAATAATAATGATATTAATAATCATTAATAATAACATTAACCATGATATTAATAATAGTAATATTATTTTTTATAAAGATACAAATATTATGCTAACATTAATAAGGATAATGATAAAACTAATGATAATTTCAATAAGTTTAATTATAAAAATGATAATAATATTATTATTAATAATACTAATAATATTAATTTTATTAATGTTAATATGATATAAATAATTTTAACAATAACATACATATCAGATTTCTTAATATTATTAATACTAATATTAATATTTATAATAATAATGAAATACTAATAATAATTTTAATAATTATATTTTTATTTGTATTATATATTATTAAATATGTAACTTCATATAATATATTAAGTAATAACTTTTATTGAGTTCTTATTATATAGAAATTATAATTATATATATAAATTTATTTTAAATTATACTTATTTATATATATTCAATATACTTTATTTATATATGTGATACATCATAAGTCATAATATCATATATTACTTTATTTTACATAATTAATTCAAATAATTAAATTTTGTAATATTAAAGATTACCATTATATATATAAATATATTTTTAAATATATACATTCCTATTTACAAATAAGGGTGTGTGAATCCTCGGGAATGGTCGAAGGTCAATTGAATATATGAAAATAGATTTCAAAACTTTCGAGACTCAATATTAAAGATTTTGCTTATCGTGTTGGAATCATATAAAGATTAAAGTTTAAATTTGATCGGAAATTCCCGGGTCATCACAGGGAGCATTCGAATATGAAGAAGAGAAGATCGACGCGTTTGTAAAAGGGTTACCAGTAAGGATTCAAGAAGATATGAGTTTACACGAGCCCGCTTCCATACATAAGGCAAGTAGAATGGCTCATAAACTCATAAATCAGAATGAGGGATGAATTAAAAAGCAGGTGGCCGAAGAAGCCAACACGAAACAACTCAAGAGAAAGTGGGAAGAAACCAGTGAAAAGGGTCACCAATACAACAACAACAACAACAACAACAACAATTACAACCATAACCATAACAACAATCGCAACAATAACCGCAATCCTAACAATAACTACAACAAACGTTCCAACAACAACAACAACTATAACAACCGTTCCAACAACAATAATAATCTCAACAACAACCTCAATAACAACAACGGCAACAAAAACCAAAAATGCCAAAGGTGTGAAGAGTACCACCAGAATGGTTTCTGCATGACATTTTACCCCAAGTGTAAAAGAACTGGCCATGGTATGAAAAAGTGTGAGGTCTACGGGCCAAAGTTTAACAGAACTAAAGGAACAAATAGTGGCGAAACAAGTAATGCCGCCTTTGTTTGTTATGGATGTGGAAAACCGGGCTACATTAGAAGTAATTGCCTGAATCAGGGGAATACTAATGGGCAGGGCCGCGGAAGAGTTTTCAATATTAATACGGCAGAGGCGCAGGAAGACCCGGAGCTTGTTACGGGTACATTTCTTATTGATAATAAATCTGCTTATGTTTTATTTGATTCGGGTGCGGATAGAAGCTATATGAGTAGAGATTTTTGTGCTAAGTTAAGTTGCCCATTGACGCCTTTGGATAGTAAATTTTTACTCGAATTAGCAAACGGTAAATTAATTTCAGCAGATAATATATGTCGGGATAGAGAAATTAAACTGGGGGATGAAACGTTTAAAATTGATTTAATACCAGTCGAGTTAGAGAGTTTTGATGTAATAATTGGTATGGACTGGTTGAAAAAGGTGAGAGTAGAGGTCGTTTGTTACAAAAATGTGATTCGCATTATGCGTGAAAAGGGAAAACCTTTAATGGTGTACGGAGAAAAGAACAACGCGAAATTAAACCTTATTAGTAGTTTGAAGGCGCAAAAACTAATAAGAAAAGGTTGTTACATCATTCTAGCACACATCAAGGAAGTTAAACCTGAAGAAAAGAATATCAGTGATGTTCTCGTCGCAAAAGAATTTCCCGATGTATTTTCGAAAGAATTACCGGGATTACCCCCACATCGATCCGTTGAATTTCAAATAGACCTTGTACCAGGAGCTGCACCAATAGCTCGTGCTCCATACAGAGTCGCACCCAGTGAAATGAAAGAATTACAAAGTCAGTTATAGGAACTTTTAGAGCGTGGTTTCATTTGACAAAGCACATCACCGTGGGGAGCTCCTTTTTTGTTTGTCAAGAAGAAGGATGGTACATTTAGGTTGTGTATCGACTACCGAGAGTTGAACAAACTTACCATCAAGAACCACTACCCACTACCGAGAATCGACGACTTATTTGATCAACTACAAGGCTCGTCGGTTTATTCAGAGATTGATTTACGTTCTAGGTATCATCAAATGAGGGTGAAAGAGGATGATATTCCAAAGACTTCTTTTAGGACGCGTTGCGGTTATTACGAGTTTATGGTTATGCCGTTTGGGTTGACTAACGCACCAGCTGTGTTCATGGACCTCATGAACCGAGTGTGTAGACCATACCTTGACAAGTTTGTCATTGTTTTCATCGATGACATACTTATTTACTCAAAGAATGACTAAGAGCATGAAGAACATTTGAGAAAAGTGCTAGAGTTGTTAAGAAAAGAAAAACTGTACGCTAAGTTTTCAAAGTGTGCATTTTGGTTGGAAGAAGTTCAATTCCTCGGTCATATAGTGAACAAAGAAGGTATTCAAGTGGATCCAGCAAAGATTGAAACTGTTGAAAAGTGGGAAACCCCGAAAACTCCGAAACACATACGCCAATTTTTAGGGCTAGCTGGTTATTACAGGAGATTCATCCAAGATTTTTCCAAAATAGCAAAACCCTTAACTGCATTAACGCATAAAGGGAGGAAATTTGAATAGAAGGATGAACAAGAAAAAGCGTTTCAATTGTTGAAGAAAAAGTTAACTACGGCACCTATATTGTCATTACCTGAAGGGAATGATGATTTTGTGATATATTGTGACGCCTCAAAGCAAGGTCTCGATTGTGTATTAATGCAATGAACGAAAGTAATTGCTTATGCGTCTAGACAATTGATGATTCACGAGCAGAATTATACGACGCATGATTTGGAATTAGGCCCGGTTGTTTTTGTATTAAAGACTTGGAGACATTACTTATATGGGGTTAAAAGTATTATATATACCGACCACAAAAGTCTTCAACACATATTTAATCAGAAACAACTGAACATGAGGCAGCGCAGGTGAATTGAATTATTGAATGATTACGACTTAGAGATTCGTTACCACCCGGGGAAGGCGAATGTGGTAGCCGACGCTTTGAGAAGAAAGGACAGAGAACCCATTCGAGTAAAAGCTATGAATATAATTATTCACAATTACCTTACTACTCAAATAAAGGAGGCGCAACAAGGAGTTTTAAAAAAGGGGAACTTAAAGGATGAAATACCCAAAGGATTGGGGAAGCACCTTAATATTCGGGAAGACGGAACCCGGTATAGGGCTGAAAGAATTTGGGTACCAAAATTTGGAGATATGAGAGAAATGGTACTTAGAGAAGCTCATAAAACTAGATACTCAATACATCCTGGAACGGGTAAGATGTACAAAGATCTCAAGAAACATTTTTGGTGGCCAGGTATGAAAGCCGATGTTGTTAAATACGTAGGGGAATGTTTGACGTGTTCTAAGGTCAAAGCGGAGCATCAAAAACCATCAGGTCTACTTCAACAACCTGAAATCCCAGAATGGAAATGGGAAAACATTGCCATGGATTTCATCACAAAATTGCCAAGGACTGCAAGTGGTTTTGATACTATTTGGGTAATAGTTGATTGTCTCACCAAATCAGCACACTTCCTGCCAATAAGAGAAGATGACAAGATGGAGAAGTTAGCACGTCTGTATTTGAAGGAAGTCATCTCCAGACATGGAATACCAATCTCTATTATCTCTGATAGGGATGGCAGATTTATTTCAAGATTCTGGCAGACATTACAGCAAGCATTAGGAACTCGTCTAGACATGAGTACTGCTTATCATCCACAAATTGATGGGCAGAGCGAAAGGATGATACAAAGGCTTGAAGACATGCTACGAGCATGTGTTATTGATTTCGGAAACAGTTGGGATCGACACCTTCCGTTATCAGAATTTTCCTACAACAATAGCTACCATTCAAGCAGTGAGATGGCACCATTTAAAGCACTCTATGGTAGAAAGTGCAGGTCTCCGATTTGTTGGAGTGAAGTGGGGGATAGACAGATTACAGGTTCGGAGATAATACAAGAAACTACCGAGAAGATCATCTAAATTCAACAACGATTGAAAACCGCCCAAAGTAGACAAAAGAGCTACACGGACATTAAAAGAAAAGATATAGAATTTGAAACTAGAGAGATGGTCATGCTTAAAGTTGCACCTTGGAAAGGCGTTGTTCGATTTGGTAAACGGTGGAAATTAAATCCAAGGTATATTGGACCATTCAAGATTATTGATCGTGTCGGACCAGATCCTTACCGACTTGAATTACCACAACAACTTGTAGCTGTACATAACACTTTTCACGTCTCAAATTTGAAGAAATGTTTTGCTAAAGAAGATCTCACTATTCCGTTAGACGAAATCCAAATCAACGAAAAACTTCAATTCGTCGAAGAACCCGTCAAAATAATGGATCGTGAGCTTAAAAGACTTAAGCAAAACAAGATACCAATTGTTAAGGTTAGATGGAATGCTCGTAGAGGACCCGAGTTCACATGGGAACCAGAAGATCATATGAAGAAGAAGTACCCGCATTTATTTCCAGAGGATACGTCAACACCTTCAAGTGCTTAAAATTTTGGGACGAAATTTATTTAACGGGTAGGTACTGTAGTGACCCGAACTTTTCCATGTTTATTTATATTAAATGAAATTGATATTTACATGATTAAGTGTTTCCAACATTTTAAGCAATCAAACTTGTTAAGACTTGATTAATTGAAATAGGTTTTATATGGACAATTGACCACCCAAGTTGACTGGTGATTCACGAACGTTAAAACTTGTAAAAACTATATGATGACATATATATGGAAATATATATAGTAACATGATATTATGATAAGTATGTATCTAATTAGGTATTTTAACAATGAGTTATATATATAAAAAAGAGCCTATTGAATTAAGAAAGTCGAAAACGATATATATAACGATTATCGTTATATCAACGTCTTACTAATTACATATGAATCATTTTAAGATATTGTTACATTATATAATCATGATAAATGATAAGTAAATATATCATTAAGTGTATTAACAATGAACTACATATGTAAAAATAAGACTACTAACTTAATTATTTCGAAACGAGACATATATGTAACGATTATCGTTGTAACGACATTTAACTGTATATATATCATACTAAGATATATTATATATCATAATATCATGATAATGTAAAAATTTAGCATCTCTTTAGATATAATAAACATTGGGTTAACAACATTTAACAAGACCGTTAACCTAAAGGTTTCAAAACAACATTTACATGTAACGACTAACGATGACTTAACGACTCAGTTAAAATGTATATACATGTAGTGTTTTAATATATATTCATATACTTTTGAAAGACTTCAAGACACTTATCAAAGTACTTCTACTTAACAAAAATGCTTACAATAACATCCTCATTCATTTTCATCAACAATTCTACTCGTATGCACCCGTATTCGTACTCGTACAATACACAGCTTTTAGATGTATGTACTATTAGTATATACACTCCAATGATTAGCTCTTAGCAGCCCATGTGAGTCACATAACATATGTGGGAACCATCAATTGGCAACTAGCATGAAATATCTCATAAAATTACAAAAATATTAGTAATCATTCATGACTTATTTACATGTAAACAAAATTACACATCCTTTATATCTAATCCATATACCAACTACCAATAACACCTAAAAATACTTTCATTCTTCAATTTTCTTCATCTAATTGATCTCTCTCAAGTTCTATCTTCAGGTTCTAAGTGTTCTTCATAAATTCTATAAGTTCTAGTTTCATAAAATCAAGAATACTTCCAAGTTTGCTAGCTTACTTCCAATATTGTAAAGTGATCATCCAACCTCAAGAAATCTTTCTTATTTACAGTAAGATATCTTTCTAATACAAGGTAATACTCATATTCAAACTTTGATTCAATTTCTATAACTATAACAATCTTATTTCGAGTGGAAATCTTAGTTGAACTTGTTTTCGTGTCATGATTCTGCTTCAAGAACTTTCAAGCCATCCAAGGATCCTTTTGAAATGTCCCGTTCTTATTGATTAAAAACGTTCCATATTAATTGATTTCGTTGCGAGGTTTTGACCTCTATATGAGACGTTTTTCAAAGACTGCATTCATTTTTAAAACAAACCATAACCTTTATTTCATAGATAAAGGTTTTAAAAAGCTTTACGTAGATTATCAAATAATGATAATCTAAAATATCCTGTTTACACACGACCATTACATAATGGTTTACAATACAAATATGTTACAACAAAATAAGTTTCTTGAATGCAGTTTTCACACAATATCATACAAGCATGGACTCCAAATCTCGTCCTTATTTAAGTATGCGACATCGGAAGCTCTTAATAATCACCTGAGAATAAACATGCTTAAAACGTCAACAAAAATGTTGGTGAGTTATAGGTTTAACCTATATATATCAAATCATAATAATAGACCACAAGATTTCATATTTCAATACACATCCCATACATAGAGATAAAAATCATTCATATGGTGAACACCTGGTAACTGACATTAACAAGATGCATATATAAGAATATCCCCATCATTCCGGGACACCCTTCGGATATGATATAAATTTCGAAGTACTAAAGCATCCGGTACTTTGGATGGGGTTTGTTAGGCCCAATAGATCTATCTTTAGGATTCGCGTCAATTAGGGTGTCTGTTCCCTAATTCTTAGATTACCAGACTTAATAAAAAGGGGCATATTCGATTTCGATAATTCAACCATAGAATGTAGTTTCACGTACTTGTGTCTATTTTCTAAATCATTTATAAAACTTGCATGTATTCTCATCCCAAAAATATTAGATTTTAAAAGTGGGACTATAACTCACTTTCACAGATTTTTACTTCGTTGGAAAGTAAGACTTGGCCACTGGTTGATTCACGAACCTATAACAATATATACATATATATCAAAGTATGTTCAAAATATATTTACAACACTTTTAATATATTTTGATGTTTTAAGTTTATTAAGTCAGCTGTCCTCGTTAGTAACCTACAACTAGTTGTCCACAGTTAGATGTACAGAAATAAATCGATAAATATTATCTTAAATCAATCCACGACCCAGTGTATACGTATCTCAGTATTGATCACAACTCAAACTATATATATTTTGGAATCAACCTCAACCCTGTATAGCTAACTCCAACATTCACATATAGAGTGTCTATGGTTGTTCCAAAATATATATAGATGTGTCGACATGATTGGTCGAAACATTGTATACGTGTCTATGGTATCTCAAGATTACATAATATACAATACAAGTTGATTAAGTTATGGTTGGAATAGATTTGTTACCAATTTTCACGTAGCTAAAATGAGAAAAATTATCCAATCTTGTTTTACCCATAACTTCTTCATTTTAAATCCGTTTTGAGTGAATCAAATTGCTATGTTTTCATATTGAACTCTATTTTATGAATATAAACAGAAAAAATATAGGTTTATAGTCGGAAAAATAAGTTACAAGTCGTTTTTGTAAAGGTAGTCATTTCAGTCGAAAGAACGACGTCTAGATGACCATTTTAGAAAACATACTTCCACTTTGAGTTTAACCATAATTTTTGGATATAGTTTCATGTTCATAATAAAAATCATTTTCTCAGAATAACAACTTTTAAATCAAAGTTTATCATAGTTTTTAATTAACTAACCCAAAACAGCCCGCGGTGTTACTACGACGACGTAAATCCGGTTTTACGGTGTTTTTCGTGTTTCCAGGTTTTAAATCATTAAGTTAGCATATCATATAGATATAGAACATGTGTTTAGTTGATTTTAAAAGTCAAGTTAGAAGGATTAACTTTTGTTTGCGAACAAGTTTAGAATTAACTAAACTATGTTCTAGTGATTACAAGTTTAAACCTTCGAATAAGATAGCTTTATATGTATGAATCGAATGATGTTATGAACATCATTACTACCTTAAGTTCCTTGGATAAACCTACTGGAAAATATAAAAATGGATCTAGCTTCAACGGATCCTTGGATGGCTCGAAGTTCTTGAAGCAGAATCATGACACGAAAACAAGTTCAAGTAAGATCATCACTTGAAATAAGATTGTTATAGTTATAGAAATTGAACCAAAGTTTGAATATGATTATTACCTTGTATTAGAATGATAACCTACTGTAAGAAACAAAGATTTCTTGAGGTTGGATGATCACCTTACAAGATTGGAAGTGAGCTAGCAAACTTGAAAGTATTCTTGATTTTATGTAACTAGAACTTGTAGAATATATGAAGAACACTTAGAACTTGAAGATTGAACTTGAGAGAGATCAATTAGATAAAGAAAATTGAAGAATGAAAGTGTTTGTAGGTGTTTTTTGTCATTGGTGTATGGATTAGATATAAAGGATATGTAATTTTGTTTTCATGTAAATAAGTCATGAATGATTACTCATATTTTTGTAATTTTATGAGACATTTCATGCTAGTCGCTAAATGATGGTTCCCACATGTGTTAGGTGACTCACATGGGCTGCTAAGAGCTAATCATTGGAGTGTATATACCAATAGTACATACATCTAAAAGTTGTGTATTGTACGAGTACGAATACGGGTGCATACGAGTAGAATTGTTGATGAAACTGAACGAGGATGTAATTGTAAGAATTTTTGTTAAGTAGAAGTATTTTGATAAGTGTATTGAAGTCTTTCAAAAGTGTATAAATACATATTAAAACACTACATGTATATACATTTTAACTGAGTCGTTAAGTCATCGTTAGTCGTTACATGTAAGTGTTGTTTTGAAACCTTTAGGTTAACGATCATGTTAAATGTTGTTAACCCAATGTTTATAATATCAAATGAGATTTTAAATTATTATATTATCATGATATTATCATGATATTATCATGTATGAATATCTCTTAATATGATATATATACATTAAATGTCTTTACAACGATAATCATTACATATATGTCTCGTTTAAAAAATCATTAAGTTAGTAGTCTTGTTTTTACATATGTAGTTCATTGTTAATATACTTAGTGATATGTTTACTTATCATAGTATCATGTTAACTTTATATATATCCATATATATGTCATCATATAGTTTTTACAAGTTTTAACGTTCGTGAATCACCGGTCAACTTGGGTGGTCAATTGTCTATATGAAACATATTTCAATTAATCAAGTTTTAACAAGTTTGATTGCTTAACATGTTGGAAACATTTAATCATGTAAATATCAATCTCAATTAATATATATAAACATGGAAAAGTTCGGGTCACTACAGTACCTACCCGTTAAATAAATTTCGTCCCTAAATTTTAAGCTGTTGAAGGTGTTGACGAATCTTCTGGAAATAGATGCCGGTATTTCTTCTTCATCTGATCTTCACGCTCCCAGGTAAACTCGGGTCCTCTACGAGCATTCCATCGAACCTTAACAATTGGTATCTTATTTTTCTTAAGTCTTTTAACCTCACGATCCATTATTTCGACGGGTTCTTCGATGAATTGAAGTTTTTCGTTGATTTGGATTTCATCTAACGGAATAGTGAGATCTTCTTTAGCAAAACATTTCTTCAAATTCGAGACGTGGAAAGTGTTATGTACAGCCGCGAGTTGTTGAGGTAACTCAAGTCGGTAAGCTACTGGTCCGACAGGATCAATAATCTTGAATGGTCCAATATACCTTGGATTTAATTTCCCTCGTTTACCAAATCGAACAACGCCTTTCCAAGGTGAAACTTTAAGCATGACCATCTCTCCAATTTCAAATTCTATATCTTTTCTTTTAATGTCAGCGTAGCTATTTTGTCGACTTTGAGCGGTTTTCAACCGTTGTTGAATTTGGATGATCTTCTTGGTAGTTTCTTGTATAATCTCTGGACCCGTAATCAGTCTATCCCCCACTTCACTCCAACAAATCGGAGACCTGCACTTTCTACTATAAAGTGCTTCAAACGGCGCCATCTCAATGCTTGAATGGTAGCTGTTGTTGTAGGAAAATTCTGCTAACGGTAGATGTCGATCCCAACTGTTTTCGAAATCAATAACACATGCTCGTAGCATGTCTTCAAGCGTTTGTATCGTTCTTTCACTCTACCCATCAGTTTGTGGATGATAGGCAGTACTCATGTCTAGACGAGTTCCTAATGCTTGCTGTAATGTCTGCCAGAATCTTGAAATAAATCTGCCATCCCTATCAGAGATAATAGAGATTGGTATTCCATGTCTGGAGACGACTTCCTTTAAATACAGTCGTGCTAACTTCTCCATCTTGTCATCTTCTCTTATTGGCAGGAAGTGTGCTGATTTGGTGAGACGATCAACTATTACCCAAATAGTATCAAAACCACTTGCAGTCCTTAGCAATTTAGTGATGAAATCCATGGTAATGTTTTCCCATTTCCATTCCGGGATTTCGGGTTGTTGAAGTAGACCTGATGGTTTCTGATGCTCAGCTTTGACCTTAGAACACGTCAAACATTCTCCTACGTATTTAGCAACATCGGCTTTCATACCCGGCCACCAAAAATGTTTCTTGAGATCCTTGTACATCTTCCCCGTTCCAGGATGTATTGAGTATCTGGTTTTATGAGCTTCTCTAAGTACCATTTCTCTCATATCTCCAAATTTTGGTACCCAAATCCTTTCAGCCCTATACCGGGTTCCGTCTTCCCGAATATTAAGATGCTTCTTCGATCCTTTGGGTATTTCATCCTTTAAATTTCCCACTTTTAAAACTCCTTGTTGCGCCTCCTTTATTTGAGTAGTAAGGTTATTATGAATCATTATATTCATAGATTTTACTCGAATGGGTTCTCTGTCCTTCCTGCTCAGGGCATCGGCTACCACATTTGCCTTCCCAGGGTGGTAATGAATTTCAAAGTCGTAATCATTCAATAATTCAATCCACCTACGCTGCCTCATATTCAGTTGTTTCTGATTAAATATGTGTTGAAGACTTTTGTGGTCGGTATATATAATACTTTTGACCCCATATAAGTAGTGCCCCCAAGTCTTTAATGCAAAAACAACCGCTCCTAATTCCAAATCATGCGTCATATAATTTTGTTCGTGAATCTTCAATTGTCTAGACGCATAAGCAATCACCTTCGTTCGTTGCATTAATACACAACCGAGACCTTGCTTTGATGCGTCACAATAAATCACAAAATCATCATTCCCTTCAGGCAATGACAATATAGGTGCCGTAGTTAGCTTTTTCTTCAATAACTGAAATGCTTTCTCTTGTTCATCATTCCATTCAAATTTCTTCCCTTTATGCGTTAATGCAGTCAAGGGTTTTGCTATTCTGGAAAAGTCTTGGATGAACCTTCTGTAGTAAACAGCTAGTACTAAAAACTGGCGTATGTGTTTCAGAGTTTTCGAAGTTTCCCACTTTTCAACAGTTTCTATCTTTACCGGATCCACCTTAATACCTTCTTTGTTCACTATGTGACCGAGGAATTGAACTTCTTCCAACCAAAATGCACACTTTGAAAACTTAGCGTACAATTCTTCTTTCCTCAATACTTCTAACACCTTTCTCAAATGTTCACCGTGTTCTTGGTCATTCTTTGAGTAAATACGTATGTCATCAATGAAAACAATGACAAACTTGTCAAGGTATGGTCCACACACTCGGTTCATAAGGTCCATGAACACAGCTAGTGCATTAGTTAAACCAAACGGCATGACCATAAACTCGTAATGACCGTAACATGTTCTGAAAGCAGTCTTTGGAATATCATCTTCTTTCACCCGCATTTGATGATACCCGGAACGTAAGTCAATCTTTGAATAAACAGACGAGCCTTGTAGTTGATCAAATAAGTCGTCGATTCTCGGTAGTGGGTAGCGGTTCTTGATGGTAAGTTTGTTCAACTCTCGTTAGTCGATACACAACCTGAATGTACCATCTTTCTTCTTGACAAACAAAACAGGAGCTCCCCACGGTGATGTGCTTGGTCGAATGAAACCACGCTCTAAAAGTTCTTGTAATTGGCTTTGCAGTTCTTTCATCTCGCTGGGTGCGAGTCTGTAAGGAGCACGAGCTATTGGTGCAGTTCCTGGTACAAGATCTATTTGAAATTCAACGGATCGATGTGGGGGTAATCCCGGTAATTCTTTCGAAAATACATCGGGAAATTCTTTTGCAATGGGAACATCATTGATGCTCTTTTCTTCAGTTTGTACTTTTTCGACGTGTGCTAGAACAGCATAGCAACCTTTTCTTATTAGTTTTTGTGCCTTCAAATTACTAATAAGATGTAGCTTCGTGTTGCCCTTTTCTCCGTACACCATTAAGGGTTTTCCTTTTTCTCGTATAATGCGAATTGCATTTTTATAACAAACGATATCTGCTTTCACTTCTTTCAACCAGTCCATACCGATTATCACATCAAAACTCCCTAACTCTACTGGTATCAAATAAATCTTAAATGTTTCGCTAACCAGTT
Source organism: Rutidosis leptorrhynchoides (assembly GCF_046630445.1). NCBI lineage: Eukaryota > Viridiplantae > Streptophyta > Magnoliopsida > Asterales > Asteraceae > Rutidosis > Rutidosis leptorrhynchoides. The sequence goes on along the minus strand of NC_092338.1, from coordinate 218,568,249 downwards.
TAATTTCTCGATTCCGACATATATTATCTGCTGAAATTAATTTACCATTTGCTAATTCGAGTAAAAATTTACTATCCAAAGGCGTCAATGGACAACTTAATTTAGCACAAAAATCTCTACTCATATAGCTTCTATCCGCACCCGAATCAAATAAAACGTAAGCAGATTTATTGTCAATAAGAAACGTACCCGTAACAAGCTCCGGGTCTTCCTGTGCCTCTACCGCATTAATATTGAAAACTCTTCTGCGGCCTTGTCCATTCGTGTTCTCCTGGTTCGGGCAATTTCTAATAATGTGGCACGGTTTTCCACATTTATAACAAACTACATTGGCATAACTTGCTCCGACACTACTTGCTCCGCCATTACTCGTTCCGACACCATTTGTTCCTTTCGTTCTATTAACCCCTGGTCCGTAGACCTCACACTTCACCGCGCTATGACCATTTCTTTTACACTTGTTGCAAAATTTGGTGCAGAACCCCGAGTGATACTTTTCACACCTTTGGCATAGCTGTTTCTGATTGTTGTTGTTGTTGTTGCGGTTATTATTGTTGTTAGGATGATTGTTGTAGTTGCTGTTGTTGTTGTTGTTATTGTTGTTGTTGTTGTTGTTGGGCCGTTTGTTGTAGTTGCGATTGATGTTGCGATTGTTGGGATAATTGTTGCGATTATTGTTGTAATTGCTGTTGTTGTATTGGTGATTCTTATCACCGTTTTCCTCCCACTTTCTTTTGACTTGCTTCACATTGACCTCTTTAGCAGTCTGTTCTTTAATTCTTTCTTCAATCTGGTTCACTAGTTTGTGAGCCATTCTACATGCCTGTTGTATGGAGCGGGCTCGTGTGAACTTATATCTTCTTGGATTCTTTTCGGTAATCCTTTAACAAACGCGTCGATCTTCTCTTCCTCATCTTCGAATGCTCCCGGACACAATAGGCACAATTCTGTGGATCGTCTTTCGTACGTGGTAATATCAAATCCTTGGGTTTGTAACCCTCTAAGTTCTGTCTTGAGCTTATTGACCACGGTTCTGGGACGGTACTTCTCGTTCATCAAGTGCTTGAATGCTGACCACGGTAGTGCGTACGCATCGTCTTGTCCCACTTGCTCTAGATAGGTATTCCACCATGTTAACGCAGAACCTGTGAAGGTATGCGTAGCGTACTTCACTTTGTCCTCTTCAGTACACTTACTTATGGCAAACACCGATTCGACCTTCTCGGTCCACCGTTTCAATCCGATCGGTCCTTCAGTTCCATCAAATTCCAAAGGTTTGCAGGCAGTGAATTCTTTGTAGGTGCATCCTACACGATTTCCTGTACTGCTAGATCCAAGGTTATTGTTGGTATGTAGCGCAACCTGTACTGCGGCTATGTTTGAAGCTAGAAAAGTACGGAATTCCTCTTCATTCATATTCACGGTGTGTCGAGTAGTCGGTGCCATTTCCTTCAAAATAGTCAAATGGAACAAGTTAATCATACAGAATATTAAGAGTAGTTAATAGTATTTTGTAGCATAATATGAACTCATTTATAAAAGCTTTTTCTTCATATTAGCATTTTATAAGTTTAAATTCGGGTAGTACCTACCCGTTAAGTTCATACTTAGTAGCTAATATACAATTCAACTACTACAATTCTATATGAAAAACTGATTATAATAATATTTCACGTTCAAACTTTTACACAATATTTTACAAACTTACAATACCGCTTATTTTACATATAGCATGAAATATAGCACACAATAAATTTGATACAAGATGGTTGTGAAGATAATTCTAGCTAGTACACAAGTCGTTCAGCAAAGGCAATAAAGACACGTAATTCATACGTCCAGAAACAAATCATGCATTCTGGTTTTACTAGGATTACTTCCCATCCTTGGTCTTATGGAACATAACCGTTATGGCCGTTGATAAGACAGCGTGTTGTAACGTCGTCAAAGGGACGAGGGTTACGTAATGTCCAACAGTCCTGTAACAATCTAAAAACCTCATTTCTTACCCCAATTACTGACTCCATCACTTGTGGGAACGTTTTGTTTAATAGTTGTAGCCCGATGTTCTTGTTCTCACTTTGGTGAGAATCGAACATTACTAATCCGTAAGCATAACATGCTTCTTTATGTTGCATGTTAGCCGCTTTTTCTAAATCACGAAGTCCAATATTCGGATATATTGAGTCAAAATAATTTCTTAACCCATTGCGTAAAATAGCATTTGGGTTCCCCGCAATATATGCGTCAAAGTAAACACATCGTAACTTATGGATTTCCCAATGTGATATCCCCCATCTTTCAAACGAAAGCCTTTTATAAACCAAGGCATTCTTGGAACGTTCTTCGAATGTCTTACAAACTGATCTCGCCTTAAATAGTTGTGCCGAAGAATTCTGACCGACTCTAGACAAGATTTCATCAATCATGTCTCCGGGTAGGTCTCTTAAAATATTGGGTTGTCTATCCATTTTGTGTTTTTATACTGTAAAATAGACAAGAGTTAGATTCATAAAAAAAATACTTATTAATACAAGCAATTTTTACATATATCATAAAGCATAAGCACACTATATTACATATATTACACCACACGAATACAACTATCTTATTCCGACTCGCTTGTTTCTTCTTCTTCGGTTTTGGTTCGTTTTGTCAAGTTTCTAGGGATATATGATGTTCCCCTAATACGAGCCATCGTTTTCCACATTGGTTTAGAAAAACCTGGTGGTTTAGAGGTTCCCGGGTCATTGTTACAACTTAAAGACTTCGGGGGTTGACGATACATATAAAGTTCATCGGGGTTGGAATTAGATTTCTCTATTTTTATGCCCTTTCCCTTATTATTTTCTTTTGCCTTTTTAAATTCAGTTGGGGTAATTTCTATAACATCATCGGAATTCTCGTCGGAATCCGATTCATCGGAGAATTGGTAATCCTCCCAATATTTAGCTTCCTTGGCGGAAACACCATTGACCATAATTAACCTTGGTCGGTTGGTTGAGGATTTTCTTTTACTTAACCGTTTTATTATTTCCCTCACCGGTTCTATTTCTTCATCCGGTTCCGATTCTTCTTCCGGTTCCGACTCTTCTTCCGGTTCCTCTTCGGGAACTTGTGAATCAGTCCACGAATCATTCCAATTTACATTTGACCCTTCATTATTATTAGGTGAGTCAATGGGACTTGTTCTAGAGGTAGACATCTATCACATAATATCAAACGCGTTAAGAGATTAATATATCACATAATATTCACATGTTAAAAATATATAGTTTCCAACAAAATTTGTTAAGCAATCATTTTTCAAGTAAACACGGTCGAAGTCCAGACTCACTAATGCATCCTAACAAACTCGATAAGACACACTAATACAAAATTCTGGTTCTCTAAGACCAACGCTCGGATACCAACTGAAATGTCCCGTTCTTATTGATTAAAAACGTTCCATATTAATTTATTTCGTTGCGAGGTTTTGACCTCTATATGAGACGTTTTTCAAAGACTGCATTCATTTTTAAAACAAACCATAACCTTTATTTCATAGATAAAGGTTTTAAAAAGCTTTACGTAGATTATCAAATAATGATAATCTAAAATATCCTGTTTACACACGACCATTACATAATGGTTTACAATACAAATATGTTACAACAAAATAAGTTTCTTGAATGCAGTTTTCACACAATATCATACAAGCATGGACTCCAAATCTCGTCCTTATTTAAGTATGCGACAGCGGAAGCTCTTAATAATCACCTGAGAATAAACATGCTTAAAACGTCAACAAAAATGTTGGTGAGTTATAGGTTTAACCTATATATATCAAATCATAATAATAGACCACAAGATTTCATATTTCAATACATATCCCATACATAGAGATAAAAATCATTCATATGGTGAACACCTGGTAACCGACATTAACAAGATGCATATATAAGAATATCCCCATCATTCCGGGACACCCTTCGGATATGATATAAATTTCGAAGTACTAAAGCATCCGGTACTTTGGATGGGGTTTGTTAGGCCCAATAGATCTATCTTTAGGATTCGCGTCAATTAGGGTGTCTGTTCCCTAATTCTTAGATTACCAGACTTAATAAAAAGGGGCATATTCGATTTCGATAATTCAACCATAGAATGTAGTTTCACGTACTTGTGTCTATTTTGTAAATCGTTTATAAAACCTGCATGTATTCTCATCCCAAAAATATTAGATTTTAAAAGTGGGACTATAACTCACTTTCACAGATTTTTACTTCTTCGGGAAGTAAGACTTGGCCACTGGTTGATTCACGAACCTATAACAATATATACATATATATCAAAGTATGTTCAAAATATATTTACAACACTTTTAATATATTTTGATGTTTTAAGTTTATTAAGTCAGCTGTCCTCGTTAGTAACCTACAACTAGTTGTCCACAGTTAGATGTACAGAAATAAATCGATAAAAATTATCTTGAATCAATCCACGACCCAGTGTATACGTATCTCAGTATTGATCACAACTCAAACTATATATATTTTGGAATCAACCTCAACCCTGTATAGCTAACTCCAACATTCACATATAGAGTGTTTATGGTTGTTCCGAAATATATATAGATGTGTCGACATGATAGGTCGAAATATTGTATACTTGTCTATGGTATCTCAAGATTACATAATATACAATACAAGTTGATTAAGTTATGGTTGGAATAGATTTGTTACCAATTTTCACGTAGCTAAAATGAGAAAAATTATCCAATCTTGTTTTACCCATAACTTCTTCATTTTAAATCCGTTTTGAGTGAATCAAATTGCTATGGTTTCATATTGAACTCTATTTTATGAATCTAAACAGAAAAAGTATAGGTTTATAGTCGGAAAAATAAGTTACAAGTCATTTTTGTAAAGGTAGTCATTTCAGTCGAAAGAACGACGTCTAGATGACCATTTTAGAAAACATACTTCCACTTTGAGTTTAACCATAATTTTTGGATATAGTTTCATGTTCATAATAAAAATCATTTTCTCAGAATAACAACTTTTAAATCAAAGTTTATCATAGTTTTTAATTAACTAACCCAAAACAGCCCGCGGTGTTACTACGACGGCGTAAATCCGGTTTTACGGTGTTTTTCGTGTTTCCAGGTTTTAAATCATTAAGTTAGCATATCATATAGATATAGAACATGTGTTTAGTTGATTTTAAAAGTCAAGTTAGAAGGATTAACTTTTGTTTGCGAACAAGTTTAGAATTAACTAAACTATGTTCTAGTGATTACAAGTTTAAACCTTCGAATAAGATAGCTTTATATGTATGAATCGAATGATGTTATGAACATCATTACTACCTTAAGTTCCTTGGATAAACCTACTTGAAAAGAGAAAAATGGATCTAGCTTCAACGGATCCTTGGATGGCTCGAAGTTCTTGAAGCAGAATCATGACACGAAAACAAGTTCACGTAAGATCATCACTTGAAATAAGATTGTTATAGTTATAGAAATTGAACCAAAGTTTGAATATGATTATTACCTTGAATTAGAATGATAACCTACTGTAAGAAACAAAGATTTCTTGAGGTTGGATGATCACCTTACAAGATTGGAAGTGAGCTAGCAAACTTGAAAGTATTCTTGATTTTATGTAACTAGAACTTGTAGAATATATGAAGAACACTTAGAACTTGAAGATAGAACTTGAGAGAGATCAATTAGATGTAGAAAATTGAAGAATGAAAGTGTTTGTAGGTGTTTTTGGTCGTTGTTGTATGGATTAGATATAAAGGATATGTAATTTTGTTTTCATGTAAATAAGTCATGAATGATTACTCATATTTTTGTAATTTTATGAGATATTTCATGCTAGTTGCCAAATGATGGTTCCCACATGTGTTAGGTGACTCACATGGGCTGTTAAGAGCTGATCATTGGAGTGTATATACTAATAGTACATACATCTAAAAGTTGTGTATTGTACGAGTACGAATACGGGTGCATACGAGTAGAATTGTTGACGAAACTGAACGAGGATGTAATTGTAAGCATTTTTGTTAAGTGGAAGTATTTTGATAAGTGTATTGAAGTCTTTCAAAAGTGTACAAATACATATTAAAACACTACATGTATATACATTTTAACTGAGTCGTTAAGTCATCGTTAGTCGTTACATGTAAGTGTTGTTTTGAAACCTTTAGGTTAACGATCATGTTAAATGTTGTTAACCCAATGTTTATAATATCAAATGAGATTTTAAATTATTATATTATCATGATATTATCATGTATGAATATCTCTTAATATGATATATATACATTAAATGTCTTTACAAAGATAATCGTTACATATATGTCTCGTTTAAAAAATCATTAAGTTAGTAGTCTTGTTTTTACATATGTAGTTCATTGTTAATATACTTAATGATATGTTTACTTATCATAGTATCATGTTAACTATATATATATCCATATATATGTCATCATATAGTTTTTACAAGTTTTAACGTTCGTGAATCACCGGTCAACTTGGGTGGTCAATTGTCTATATGAAACATATTTCAATTAATCAAGTCTTAACAAGTTTGATTGCTTAACATGTTGGAAACATTTAATCATGTAAATATCAATCTCAATTAATATATATAAACATGGAAAAGTTCGGGTCACTACACCTTTAAAGCTAGATCTATTTTCCTCATTTCCAGTAGGTTTATCCACAAAACCCGAGGTAGTAATGATGTTCATAACATCATTCGATTCATATATATAAAACTACCTTATTCGAAGGTTTAAACATGAAATCACTAGAACATAGTTTAATTAATTCAAAACTTGTTCGCAAACAAAAGTTAATCCTTCTAACTTGACTTTTAAAATCAACTAAAAACATGTTCTATATCTATATGATATTCTAACTTAATGATTTAAAACCTGGAAACACGAAAAACACCGTAAAACCGAATATACGCCGTCGTAGTAACACCGCCGGCTGTTTTGGGTTAGTTAATTAAAAACTATGATAAACTTTGATTTAAAAGTTGTTCTTTTGGGAAAATGATTTTTCTTATGAACATGAAACTATATCCAAAAATCATGGTTAAACTCAAAGTGGAAGTATGTTTTCCAAAATGGTCATCTATACGTCGTTCTTTCAACTGAAATGACTACCTTTACAAAAACGACTTGTAACCTATATTTCCGACTATAAACCTATAATTTTTCTATTTAGATTCATAAAATAGAGTTCAATATGAAACCATAGCAATTTTATTCACTCAAAACGGATTTAAAACGAAGAAGTTATGGGTAAAACAAGATTGGATATTTTTTGATTGTTGTAGCTACGGGAAATATTGTCACAAATCTATATTAATCATATCCTAGCTAACTCATATTGTATTACATGTATTCTAATATATTATGTAATCTTAGGATACCATAGACACGTATGCAAATATTTTGACATATCATATCGACCCATATATATATATTATTTAGAACAACCATAGACACTCTATATGCAGTAATGTTGGAGTTAGCTATATAGGGTTGAGGTTGATTCCAAAAATATATATACTTTGAGTTGTGATCTAGCCTGAGACGTGTATACACTGGGTCGTGGATTGATTCAAGATAATATATATCAATTTTTTTTCTGTACATCTAACTATGGACAACTAGTTGTAGGTTACTAATAAGGACAACTGACTTAATAAACTTAAAACAGTCAAACGTATTAAAAATGTTGTAATTATATTTTGAACATACTTTGATATATATGTACATATTTGTTATAGGTTCGTGAATCGACTAGTTGCCAAGTCTTACTTCCCGACGAAGTAAAAATCTGTGAAAGTGAGTTATAGTCTCACTTTTAAAATCTAATATTTTGGGATGAGAATACATGCAATTTTATAAATGTTTTACGAAATAGACACAAGTAAATGAAACTACTTTATATGGGTGAATGATCGAAGCCGAATATGGCCCTTTTTAGCTTGGTAGCCTAAGAATTTGGGAACAGACCCCCAAATTGACGAGAATCCTAAAGATAGATCTATCGGGCCCAACAAGCCCCATTCTGAAATTTGGAATGCTTTAGTACTTTGAAATTATCATGTCCGATGGGTGTCCAGGAATGATGGGGATATTCTATATGCATCTTGTTAATGTCAGTTACCAGGTGTTCACCGTATGAATGATTTTTATCTCTATGTATAGGATGTATTGAAATATGAAATCTTGTGGTCTATTAATATGATTTGATAATATATAGGTTAAACCTATAACTCACTAACATTTTTGTTGACGTTTTAAGCATGTTTATTCTCAGGTGATTATTAAGAGCTTCCGCTGTTGCATACTAAAATAAGGACAAGATTTGGAGTCCATGCTTGTATGATATTATGTAAAAACTGCATTCAAGAAACTTATTTTTGATGTAATATATTCTTATTGTAAACCATTATGTAATGGTCGTGTGTAAACGGTATATTTTATATTATCATTATTTGATAATCTACGTAATGCTTTTTAAACCTTTATCGATAAAATAAAGGTTATGGTTGTTTTAAAAATGAATGCAGTCTTTGAAAAACGTCTCATATAGAGGTCAAAACATCGCGACAAAATCAATTAATATGGAACATTTATAATCAATATGAACGGGACATTTCAGTTGGTATCCGAGCGTTGGTCTTAGAGAACCAGAAATTTGCATTAGTGTGTTTTGTTGAGTTTGTTAGGATACATTAGTGAGTCTGGACTTCGACCGTGTTTTCTTTAAAAACGATTGCCTAACACTTTTGTTGAAAACTATATATTATTAACATGTAAATATTATGTGATATATTAACCTCTTAATGTGTTTGATATTGTGTGATAGATGTCTACCACTAGTACAAATCCCATCGACTCACCTAATATGGAACGTTTATAATCAATATGAACGGGACATTTCATAACATTCATTTCGATTTCTTGCTCAACATGGTAACCGACCTTAACATATAATGCGCATCAATAATATCCCCAAAACAGAACTTCTCGTCTGTATAATAATAATAAACTTCGAAGTACTAAACACCACGCCCACTAGCTCTTCCGTCTAGTGAACATTTTGGGTGGGGGTGTTAAACCCGGTAGCTACCTTTAGGATTCCCGTGAATTAGGGTCATACCCGATTCTAATTCTTAGGTTACCAAGCAATAATAATCAGGGGAAAATATATTCATCTATTCGTGGCAATTATCATGTCCACATAATTCAACAATAATCCACAGAACTTCTGTCTGTATAATAATTCATTCGAGGAATGTTTTGCTTGTGTCTATCTCGTCAAACATTTATAAAAGCATTTCTTGTATTCGCAGTACAAAATATATTTCAAAAGCATTTAATAAAACAGTTATAAAAACAGCACATGTATTCTCAGTCCCAAAAATGTAAAGAGTAAAAGGGAATCAAATGAACTCACTATACGATATTTTGTAGTAAAAATATGCATACGACTGAACTGAACAATGCTGGGTTGACCTCGGATTCATGAACCTATATCATTCATATATATATTAAAACATATATTTGTAATCGAACAAATATATATATTATTTCAATTGTTTATCTTTTTATATCTATATGTATACTTTTATATATGTTTTATATAAGTATTTAAATAACAATTTTTCATTGTAATAATAATAATAATATTAATAGTAATATTGTTAGTAATAATAATGTAGTTCTTATAATAGTAATAATGATACTAGTAATTAGTAAAAATGATAGTAATGATGATAATAATATTAATATTAAAATTAATAATAGTGATGATAATAAGAATTATAATATTCATGAAACTAATAATATTAATCATATTCATAATATAATAATAAAAATAATAAAAATAATGATAATTCTAATAATAGTACTAATGATATTTTTAAAGAAAATGATAATTTTAATAGTCATGATAATAATAATACTTATACTCATAATGATAATAATGTTAATGGTAATAATAATACTTATCTTTAATAAAAATAATGATGTGATAATATCAATAATATTAATAATAATATTAATAAAAGTAATAATAATAATAATAATAAATAGAAATTCTACCTCAAAAAGGAAATGGCTTAAAAATAACACCCCAGCCCGGGTTCGAACCCATGACCTCTGGCTAACCCGACATTCCCTCTAACCATTTCTCTATCCCTGCTTTTCTTATTAAAACCATAAGTTAATTTATTTAACCTTGTTTCTGTTTCTCTTTTCTTCTTAAATCAAAAACCCATATCATCTTCCTCATATATTATCACAGAACCATTATCATCATCATCTAAACGCCATACAATTTTGTTATCATTAAAGGATCATCAAGTAACATCATCGTTCATTATTGTTATGCATCACCATCTTAATTCATAATCTAACAATCATTGTTATTATCATAATCCTAATCATAATTATTTTTATCATCGTTTCTAAATTGATTCGAGAATGAAACCCGTTACTTATTATCATCTTAAACTAATCATCACCATCATACTGTGAATCCCATCATCAACTTACTGCATCATCAATCATCATCGTCATTCAATGGTCTCATCACCAAAATACCGAATACAGTATTATCATCACATGAAATCACAAAGCTTATCATAATCACGATCATCATTTTCTTCTATACGTACACCACTATCGTCATCTATTAAACTATCATCATCTTTGACATACCATCGACAATTCGTTTCTGTAACATCATCCCGAAGTGAGAAACAGAAGAAGAAGTTTTGTAGGCCTGGTTGATCATGGGTTTATATTACAGGCCCAATATTAAGAGTAGGCCCAACAGAAAAATCCAACCAATTATACGGCCCACTATAACTCTCGGCCCAAAGATAATGTATCTGTTTGGCTTCTCACTCAAAAAACAAAAATAATAATAGCTGGATATCAACATCAGCGTGTACCATTCATCATATGTATATCTATATGGCTGTCGGCCAGAATAATCTAAACCGCCCCACCATCATATTCCGTTTGTAATTTAAAAATAAGAAAGTTTGTTTTCCATCGATTATGTGATTGGAATCCAAAGTACGTCCCTATCATGAACCCCAAATGCACGATATATACCAACTTATCTTTATCTAATGGATGGATTGTATAAGATCTTCAATAATAACAAGTGGAGTTTGGTTTCCACCAAAGACATAAAGAAACCACAAGGACCTACAATTTGTTAATTAAAGGTTTCTTCCTTGCCCACTTATGTAGTCGATGAAACCCACTCAAGTGGTCATTAATAGCTCGATATCTTTCTCTATTTTGTTTCAAAATAAATCGTAAGTAGCAAAAATAAATAGTTTGTGTTTGGTCTACTATAAATCATACGATTGAGGGTTGATAGATTGTGATGGCTATGATGATGTTCGAAGATGATAATCGGTCCAAAAATACCAAAGGTGGTGGCAACTGCAGTTCAAGAAGAAAGAACGCACAGGAAAATAGGAGAGAAGAAATAACGTAGTAGTAACATTTAAAGAAAAAGAAACAGTTGTACAGTAGCTGTAACGGTAGTTGTTGGGGTTTTTAAATGGAGTTTTTTTTATGGTGACAGAAGTAGAAAATAGATGCAACGTAGTAGGAGCTATAGTTCGATGGTGGTTGTTCGAATTGAAACAGAAAATGTACCATACACAATAACGGCATTAAGGGTTGATCATTGATGATTGTTTGGGTTGTGAAGGTTTGGGTTGTTCGGGTTTTATCTCCATCATGTAAGTATATGTGTTTATATATATAAGTTTGATGTTTACGGGTTTAATTCATTGGTTGATATTTGATGGGTTTAAAATATTTGGTGGGTTTTTTGTGGTTTGTGTTTCTCGTTGTTTTTAGGGTGTTGATGAAAAAAAATGATATGCTTGTTATATACAATTGAAGGAGTCGACAGGAAGAATCGAGCTAGAAGGATCAAACAAGAAAAAAAATAAAGTAGATAGTGAAGTGTAACGGATTCGTACGCTTTAACTATTATTGACAGCTAACAAATTCGATTGAAATTATTTTGTAGTGTTTAATTGAAGTCGTCCAAGAATCTTGAACAGGGGAAGGAAGGACAAGAAGGACTGGAAAAATTATAAAGTAAATAATTTGATGTTGATGTCCAACTGCATTTGATTCTGTATCTGATTGATATCTAACAATTTTGTATCCTATTGAATTATTATATCTATTGTTGATTTGTTTTGCTTTTCTTTCTTCAGTGATTGACAAGGTTCAAGAAGAAACCAAGAACCGTTCTCGTATGATTGTCGGCATAATATTCTAGCAGAGGAAGTCAAGAAAGAAAAACAAATCAGATAGTGATCTGTAACAAATTTGTACACTTAACTGTTATTGATAGGGATTTGATTTGTACGAGTGATTTAAATATATTAACAAATTCAAAGGCATGAAACAAAATAGATTACAGTTTGATTGTGATGTAAAACTGATTCCAATTCTATATCTGTTTTATCAATTTAGTATTAATAAATAAATAAATAAATAAATAAATAAATAAATAAGTATATTAATAATATTACTAATAATAATAATTATTATTATATAATTAATAATTATTAATAACAATATTAAAAGTGTTATTATTTATGATATTAAGGATAGATTGTATTATTTTTACCATATTATTTCCAATATTAATAATGATTTAAATCATAATGGTAATTATAAAATTATCATATTAATAATCTTAATAATAATAAAAATCATAATTTTACTACTAGTTATAATAATAATGATATTAATAATGATAACAATAATATTAGTAATAATAATAATATAACAAATTAAATGTATCGAATTTTATATCTATATATTATGTTAAAATGATAATATTCATAATAATGATATTAACATTAATATTAATTTTAAGATTGATAATGAAAGTGATAATAATAATATAACTATATCTTAATTTGCAGTTACATATATTAATATTACAATTTATTAATTATTTAATATTTAATAATTATATATTAACATATGTAATATCATCCTTGATTATATAGACATCATATATATATATATATATATATATATATATATATATACACACAATTGTTCGTGAATCGTCGGAAGTGGTCGAAAGTCAAATGGATATATGAAACAGTTCAAAATTTTTGAGACTCAACCTAACAAACTTTGCTTATCGTGTCAAAAATATTAAATCGTATCGAGA
>NC_092338.1:218545000-218550000 GCF_046630445.1 Rutidosis leptorrhynchoides | reverse complement strand
TCTCCGTTACGTCTACGTATTTTCCTACAATATTGAATCACAATATTGATACGTGAGCATTCATATCTTATCTTTTATATATTAATAATATATCCCTGACTAGTGCTCGAGTAAATAGGATTATGCATACTTGTATGTTTAATTTCGTCGTTAAATAGTTTATGATAAATTACGAATTTAATACATATGCTACTAGGATAAGGTATATGATATGCATGTCGTTGGAAAGCTGACAAAAAATTAATAACTTTTCATTTAGGAAATGTATTGTTTCGATGAACGGATTAAAAGATACGGCCAACTAAATTTTAGTATTGTTATTAAAATGATTTTTATTATTACTATCATCGTTATTATCGTTATTAATATCATTATTATTATTATTATTATTATTATTATTATTATTATTATTATTATTATTATTATTATTTTATTATTATTATTATTATTATTATTATTATTATTATTATTATTATTATGTGTATGATCATTAATATTATCATAATATTTATTATTATTAGTATCACTATCAGTAAAACTAATATTAGTATCACCTAATTATTATAATTACTATTATTATCATTATTTTGATTGCGATATAAAAGATGACTAAAAGCTGTTAAACAAATTGATTAGGAAATAATGAGTATAAATATCATGATGAAATTTAAGTATTGTAAGATATTGATTCAGATAAAAATATCATTTTCATTATTTTTATCATTATCATTATTATTATTATTAAAAGTATCATTAATATTAAAACTATCATTTTTATTAAAATTATCATTTTTAATAAGAATATTATTGTTAGTATAAAATATCATTATTATTATTATCATTTTAGCATTATTATTATTAAAAATTATCATTTTGAATAGAATTATTATTTTTATAAAATATTATTATTATTACAAAATAATACAACTTTTACTTATTATTATTATTATTATTATCAATATTATTTTATCAAATAAATATGCGATACAAAGATGTTTTTACCACACGTAATATAATTACATTAATAATACATAATACAATATTTTTATAATATTAAGTGAATTTATTAAATTATATTACTTAAGATATATAAAAGTATATTCTTATCATATATAAATTTTTTAATATAAATTTTTCTGTATTAATAAAAGATCTACTCTAATAAAATCTGATAAATATATTTAAATATATATAAAATGACTATTTAAGTTTTATATTAAACATGTATGGATCTTGTAAATCATTTTGGGTCAAATTGACTTTTGTTGACTTTTGCATATCGATCTCGAGTATTTGGATTGTGATACACTATGACTTGACTTAAATTGTTAGACAGATATTGACCAACATATAAATATATATACTTAATTTAGGTTCGTGAATCAGAGGCCAACCCTGCACTTGTTCAGTGCCGTCATTTGCATTAATGCTACGAAATACAGTATTGTGAGTTTCATATGATTCATTTTACTCTTTACAATTTTGGGACTGAGAATACATGCGCTACTTTTATAAATGTTTGACGAAATAGACACAAGTACTCAAAACTACATTCTATGATAGAATTATTTGGATTCAGTGATTTGATTTCTATAAAGATTGCATTAGCTACCATCGGTGAGATTATTTTTCATTTTCGCATTAGCTACCGTTGGTGAGATTGTTTTGCATCTTGATAAATGGTTCGATTTCTGTAAAGATTGCATTAGCTACCATCGGTGAGATTGCTTTGTATTGCACGTTGCATTAGCTACCGTTGGTGAGATTGTTTTGCATCTTGGTTGTATTAGCTACCGTCGGTGAGATTGTTTTGCATTTTCACATTAGCTACCGTCGGTGAGATTGTTTTGTACTTTTCATATTCCCATCCGGTGTTCTTCATATGAATGATTTTTAGCTGTGGGCAGACCGGCATATTATTTTAAAAAAAAATGAAATCTTGTGGTCTATTAAAATTATGAAATTATTATTTATGATAAACCAATGAACTCACCAACCTTTTGGTTGACACTTTTAAGCATGTTTATTCTCAGGTATTAAAGAAGTCTTCCGCTGTGCATTTTCTCATTTTAAAGATATTACTTGGAGTCATTCATGACATATTTTAAAAGACGTTGCATTCGAGTCGTTGAGTTCAACAAGATTATTATTAAGTCATTGATAGTTTGATATATTCTGAAATGGTATGCATGCCTGATAACTTTCGATGTAATGAAAGTTTGTCTTTTAAAAAAACTAATGCAATGTTTGTAAAATGTATCATTTAGAGGCCAAATACCTCGCAATGTAATCATATGTTATTGTATTCGTCCTTTTGGATTAGGACGGGTCATCACACAAGATCCGTTAGTGGGAACTAAGTCTGTAGGAAGTCTTTTTCTTTATCATTGGCTGTTAACTAGAGGGACACACGTAGTGCCCGTAGGGACTGTTTTAGGGTCATAGTTCCCTTTTGACTTGACCGGATACTTGATCCTTAGTTTGTGGTCGTGTGACGTGTAGTCTTTATGTTTGAAAATAGTGACTGAACCAGTAGATGTGACTGGACCTGTAGTATCCTGGTATGTCTGAACTTGTTGTGTAGGACCCGTAGGATTGTCCTAAGGAACTTTCTTCCTTCTTTAGCCTGACGTGACCTTGTGTGTGGTCCTTAGAATGTAAATGTAGGTGGTTTTCTTGTATTTGTCTCTTGGGTTGATAGAGACGAACTTTGACCAAACCGAGGGTTGAGTTTTGGGTATAATTTGACCCTAAGACTAGTGTGAATGTCTGACTGTGAGTGAAGATGCAATTAGTATCACTTAAGGACGAATCAATGTAAATTGATAATATCGTGTTCGGGGGGTATTGTTACTATAGAGGACGTAGAGAGAAGTGTTGGAATTTATTAGTTTGCTGTGAAAGAAGGATTAGTTGGGTACATTTGAGCAGTGAAAATGTGCCAGGATAGTTGTAATCGGACAACAAATTTAGAAACCATGAGTTTAGAATATATTTGTTATTAGTGGAATATAACTGTCAGTGATCAGAATAAATAGACTACGGTGGATTGACGGATTCAATTAGGGTCTTGCTCCGAAATACCTGGAATAAAGGTATGATTTGAGATGATGTATTACGCCTGGCCAACGAAATACATCATGATAAATCATACAGTAGTTTCGAGAGTCGGAGGAGATGTAGTGATTGATAGTCTGTTTTGAATTTCGGAGGATTTGAGCAAAGGTTGATTTTGATTATTTGGTACTGATGAAGGTAATGTACTTAGATTTTGTGTAAGTTATTGATTTAATAGGTTTGGATTGAGGATTCTGATGGAACCTTAACCTAGTCATGACCTCTAAGGAGTAACTTTAATGATGTCGGACAGAAGAATTAAGGTTACTTGAGGGAAATGACCAGTAGACAATTACTTGTGGTATAGGATGACGGTTATTCTATACTTGGAATTCGTGATTTAGTGATTAGATTTGACTTGGAACTGCATTGGTAACGGTCTTACGATGAATAAGTGGACCAGGAATGCTATTTAGTCAATGAATTAGTGAGTGAACATCGGCACGATTGAGTGAATTTCGAAGAAATTCTTGAATATTAGGTATGAAACAGGTTTAAATTACGGAATTTGGTTAACTTAGTGTAATCTGAGTTCACATAGCTATATTGTAGTGATGAAATTAGCTAAGTTTGGGTGATCCAAGGTAAATGATAGCCATTAATCAGTGTTTTAGACCGAGTTGATTTGGAAAATTCGATGAACGTGACACAGGGATAACCCCATATCATGAGTGATAGATATAATGTAGTGGATCATTAGTGGTGACTCGAGAGGTTAGTGTGTAGAGCCTAGACTTGAGGTGGAATTTTGGTGGTAATTCGTAAGATTGATGACAGATCGAGTTTGGAATTCGGGAGGAATTAGACTTATTCAGGTATTAGATATCAGATATCAGTAGGTTTTCAACATTGAATTACTTTTGCAAGTGGTGAAGAATGTAATCTAGACCAGAGTGTGAGAAACGATCCAGATATCATGTAGTATAAGTAAATCTAGCTGGTCTTGACCCTTGGGCGGTTTGACTATTGACTTAGTGAGTTTTTACTTGACCAACGAGAGATGGACAGAACATTATAACGTTTGTGGCCGTAAGACGTGAAATGACTTGGGTCTCGTAGTGACCCATTGTGGTGGTTTGTGGTACCCATAACCTTAGTTGACTTTGACTGACCAGATTCCGAGGATGGAATCTCTTTAAGGGAGGTAGATTTGTAACATCCTGGATTCGGGCTTTGGTAAAATTTACCTTTTTGCCCTTTAAGTGTTTTTAAGCGCCTTATAATGAAATAATTATTTATTAATTGTTTATATATTTTTATTAGTTCTTTGGGTTCATTTATGACCAGGGTCTCGAAACCATTTTTATTATTTATTTATGATTTTGTTTAGTGTACCGAATCGAATATGAAAAATATCTAAAAACGGTTAAATACCCGTGTGTTATCAGGTATGAGTTTAATTACCCAATTAAGGGTTAGGACCGCCCCCTATTTCATTTTAGTTCCATGTTTCTGTTTCTCTCTTCTCCTCCTCTCGTTCCCATCGACCCAAAACCATTAAAGAACCCTAGCTTATTAAATTAAGAAAGATCATGAGAAGTGCAAGCCCTAAATTCATTTTGTGCATCATCATCATCATTATGTAAATAAGGTTTGTCTTCTTTTATTTAGTTTTTGATTCTTAAAATTTGGGTTCTTGAGTTAATCGATGAAAAATGCAATTTTGCTTGATTCATGTTCTAATTAAATTGTTAATCTAGTTTTTGTGTTTGATTATTGCTATATACATGTTAGTGCTTAATTGCATGTTTGTAATTTGACAAAAACTGCAAGAACGTTAAAATTGGGATTGAACCAAGGGAGGGCAGCAACTTTCGTTGCTGCTACTGTTTCTGTTTCAGTAAAAAACGCAGCCACCAGCTGCTACTGCAGCTACCGGCGGC